>NW_011499951.1:744364-746086 GCF_000495115.2 Populus euphratica
TTTACTTAGTTAAGTTTTATCTTATTTATGTTCTTATTTTGTTTATTTATTTTTCTTTTTTTTATTATGTCTAGCTAAGTTTATTATGTCATGGTGAAAAGGTTACACTAATGGTGTAAGAATAAGTATAGTGTAAACTTAATATGGACTTTAATGTTTGATACTAACATGTTTTGTATTTGTTATCTTGTTCACTCTTTAATACTTTACTTGTTAAATGACTAATCTAGATTTATGTTGTATAACACTTAGTACAACAAATACTTAACACTTTCATAGCTCATACTATATGGTATAACAGACACCTGAGCTATGAAAGGAACTTGATTTGTTGTTAACATAAGTTATAATCATGAATATTTGACAACATTTACGAGTATTAACATTATTCAAATAAGATAACTAATGTAACCATGTTAACAATTTATAATCTGATTGGAACCTCTTTTATGTGTGATTTCCAATTGAATAATAAAAGTTTATACTATACTTATTTGACATACTATTAGTGGATCCTTTAACCTTGGTATTTGTTATTATTATTGTTTAATCCTCATGTTGATATTCTATCTTAAAGTTCTCATCAACCTCTTCTTCTTCTTCTTCTTCTTTTATTGTTGTTGTTATTATTATTATTATTATTATTATTACATTTAATATTACTACTACTATTAACATTATTATTATTACTACTATTAATATTATTGTTGTTGTTGTTATTATTTTTATTTTTATTATTATTATTATTATTATTACTTTTAATATTACTACTACTACTATTAACATTATTATTATTACTACTATTAATATTATTGTTGTTGTTGTTGTTGTTGTTGTTGTTGTTATTTTTATTTTTATTATTATTCTTATTATTGTTGTTATAATTTATGCAATTAACCTCTATATGGTTTAACCCTGGTCTTGCTGGGTTATTTATTACTTCAACACTCCTGCACTTGGGATAAGACATCAATCTTTTGGTAGTGTCACCAACACCAATATTATGAATATTAGTGATACTAATAGTACCAAAACTAATATCATCAATTTGAATCTATAAATCATTTTCAGTACCATGACTCTCTATTTCAGCATCATTAAGAATTTCTTCTTTATCACTTTCATCTTCATTACCATTTTGTCTTTGTGTTGCACTGTCAATAGCACCAATCAAATCAAAGTTTGAATATTTTTCTCTCTCGGTTACCCAATCATCATCAAATTAAAGATCATCTTCTACATCAAAATCATCAGCTTGCTTTTTGACTTTGTTATCATTCAATTTCAAATTGCACATTACAAATACCAAATCATTTTTTTTTTTGTGCAAACTTTTCTTCGTTTCATTACAAATACCAAATCATTTTTTTTTTGTGCAAACTATTTCTTCGTTTTATCAAATTTATAAGATTTTATCAAATATTTCAACATCTAAAAAAAAAACTCACTATTTTAAATACATTCCAATTATGCTCACATTCAAATGAAGTACAAGTCAAGCTTAGAATTCGAATTGCAAACCTTTGTAATTCTGGACATTCATCCCTATAAGAATTCCACCATTGAGCTAGAGTTTTTTAATTTCTTGCTGTTTTGGCAGTGTCAATGCCAAACAACCATTTTGCATCCTTGAATGATTCAAATTGTAAGTCAATTTTACACCTTTTACTTGCATTAGGCGCCATTTTTTCTAAACATTGATATAATCCAATTTTAATATTG
>NW_011499951.1:746167-774151 GCF_000495115.2 Populus euphratica
CTGCTACAATATTCCATATAGGTATAATTATATAAAAAAAACAATAAAAATATCATTACAATCTAGGAATATCTTAATTGGAAAACATTTATTTCAATAGATGACAACATTTGAAATAAAAATTAACAAGATATATTTCTTTTTTCATAGAACCAAAATTCACTTGTATCTTCTCTTTTGCTTCATCTATTGCTTTATATATATAACTCATAGCTGGTTTCTCATCTAAATCAACTAATCGAAGAACTTTAGTTAGAGGATATACTGTCTTAATACATATAATGACATCATGCCAAACCAGCTATCCACTTAATACATATAGTGACATCATGCCAAACCAGCTATCTATAACACAATTTTGAATTTTTTTCCTTTCTTTTATTCTTGCAAACCTGCGTGAACTCCACTGTTTGGAAGTAAATATAGTCATTAGTTGTATTTTATGATCATTCAAACATCCTATAGTCAAATATGTAGTAGCAAACCGAGTGGCAGTAGGCCTAATCAAATCTCTTCCTTTCGTAAAGTGCCTTAGCATAGAAATAAGAATGGTTCTTGAATAAATATATGAGGCGATTCTCCTCCCCTTAGCAATAGTTACTTGATGAACCTTTAACTTCTTCTCAAAATCTTCTAATATCAAGTCAATATAATGGGCAACACATGGTGTCCAAAACAAACTCTTTTTTGTTTCCATCAATAATTATCCCGCTGTATTATAATTTGCAATAATACTTGGACAACATTTTTCTCCTCAATCCTCTCGATAATAGCATCTAACATCTCAAATATCTTATTAGTAGTATTGGACATATTAGAAGTATCCACCAATGATAGGAAAATTATTCCTTTAGGACTATTAACCAAAAAGTTACACATACAATGTCTTTTTTTATCTATCTATCCACTAGACATTATTGAATAACTTGTTTTTTTTTCCATTCTAGCTTTTACTCCTCAAGCAATTTCATTGTTTAATCCACTTCTTGCTTCAAATACTTCTTTATAATATCATGTTAGGATAGAGGCTTGAAACTTGGCCTGTGCTTTGCAACCATTTCAAGTGTCTTAATAAACTCAGGGTTTTTTACACAATTAAATGGAATTGCACTAGTGTAGAATAACCTAGTAATTTATCGACATGCTTCTTCTCTATTATCCATTTTTAGCAATTGATTTAGAGTTGTTTGTGTACTTCCACTTCAACTAACTACTCTTTTTCCTTTGTCCTTGGAGCTAATTTCTTTTATTTCATCATCATCATCATTTCCATTATATTGATAGGCCTTTCTTTTCTTTTTAATTGCTTCTAGATTTTTCACTAAAACACCTAAAATCATTTGCTTAACATTTTTTGGTACTTGTTGACATGGCTCAACATCTTTACGAGTATAAGCCAAATGATGTTTGAAAGAAAAATACCTCCACTGATAATTTTTTAACAATACTTATAGAACTTTTTTAGAATTTTTATTAACATCTATACCATGCTGCCATCCCACATCAAACTTATTACCAGAAGCATTTTTTCTAGATACTATAATTTTAACAATTTAAAGATCAACTCAAATCAACCTTGTAATCCATCCAAACATTTTATGATTGTAATTAATTTTGATATTAAACATCCAGCAATCAAAAAAACTAATTTTGAATTCAGAAACATTTTAGATATTAAACATCTAGCTATCAAAAATGAATTACCATAATACTGAATTCAAAAACTAATTAAAATCAGTAACCTAGTTACCAATTTTGAGAAGTAAATAATACTGAATTCAAAAACTAATTAAAATTAGTAACCTAGTTACCAATGTTGAGAAGTAAAACACTGAATCCAAAACTGGTAATTAAAAATCCTACTTGATCAACAATTATGGTGTTATCTCTTTGTTAATAGTAAATGCTCTTCATTCTTTGTAATGTTTCATATCTACTTGCAACCAACCACGTAAAAGCAAAAAACAGAACCAACACTTGACTTGCAGAACTATCTTACACTTCAATGAACTTGGATTAGCTTTCAGAAAAATGGCAGGACATTAAATGTTTAAGTGGGTTTTTTTCATAGTGTTTTCCTTTTTTTCCCGTAAGCTCTGAAAAATAAACAAGTAAACCATTTTCAAAATTAGAACTCAGTTTTCTATCAAACCATTCTGTCAAAGTGTTTTGCTCTCTAGTTATCTACTGTGAACCTAGTTTTCTACCATCTATATAACATTCAAAATCAGAATATTTTTTGTTATTGAAACACTGTTATCAAAACAAATGCACAGACTTGTTTAACAGACTTTGTTATCAAACCACTATTATCAAAATAAATTCATAGAAACATTTAACAAAATAAAACACTGCTAAACAACAATCAAATATACTCAACTCAAGCATTCACACACTGTTATCAAAAAATTCACAAACTTGTTTTTGAAACCTAACCCATTAAATTCACAGACTTGTTTTTTGTTATCGAAACCTAGCCCATCAAAAAATAAAAATTCAAATAGTTGTGTAAATTGTAAAATTCATAGTTCTCTACAAATTCACCGTGACAAGGATTCGGTGAGAGACCCATGACACAAGGGACATGGACATGTCTCTAATTTTACAAATAAATTACTCTAGACTCTAAATCATGATGTTATTTATAGAAGGTGAGAAAAGATAAATAGAACAACTTACTATGGCTGGTGGAGACTAGAGAGTCGCCGTTATTATTGTCCAAAATCTGGATCTCATGGTGGCTGGTGAAAAAAAGGGTTATTGGTGGTGGACCGGTGGTTGATTGTTGGAACTTGGACGACTAAAAGAAGGAGAATAAGGATTTAGTGACTTAGGGATTTTGATTTTTTTCCCGTGTTGTGTTGTGTGAAAGTTGATGAGGAAAGATGAAGATTGAGGAAAGAACATGTTACTTGTTATGTGTTAATTATTTACTTTTGTTCTATGTGACTATGTGTGGTTGTGTGTATTGTGTAATAACCAATAGGCTAATACTTGCTTGACACCTGAAGCTGGAGGGAATAATGGCTCACAATTGTTGTTTTGTGCCGAACATGTAAAATCAGTTGTGAAATCATGTTTTTGCATGATTTCACCTGATTTGAACCCGATTTTACCCATTTCTGAGTTTCATGAATGATTTAGCACGTTTAGACTATATTAACTCGTAAAATCGTATGATTTTAGGAATTAAATCGTGATTTTAACAACCTTGACTACAATCATTACAATCTATAAGGTCTATGAAGCTTAAAAGTACATAAGTTCAATTTATTAACAAGGATAGTATTAGCTATATTAGCATAACTTCTACTATCTATAATCAAACAATATACCTTGTTTTGTGCATCGAAACGTGCATGGAAGATGTTCTCCATTTGCTAATATATATCATTTTTCTTGACCAAAACTTGAAATGTACATCTTATAGCCAAGACCTTACATTTAATCTTTTTTTCCCACTCTAGATTTTTCTTTTCTTGGAAACCTGGTATTTTCATCTTAATTAACCCTAATTCTCTACATGAACCATCATGAAGCCTAAAATCTAGGGAATTCTTTCTCTGGCTGAATTTTCTACTCTGACCAAAATTAACATTCTTTTAGATTCGATTCTACCCAAAACAATCTTTATAATCTATAGATATAAAGTTATAGTCTTCATCATCTACATCTGTGTTTTTATCCATAAAATCAACAAAGTCAGTTTTAACATTTTGTACGGCCTTTCAGATAGGGTTTCCTTACCGATCAACCCTATTCTCAATTTATTCATTTCACTATTTTATTGTCTCGTCAAAGTCAACTCATCTTTCATATCCTTCATCATCTTAGTTAGTAGCTTAAGTTGTTGGAAGAAAGCTTGCATCTGAAAGGTGTTCTTTGTTTTTGGTGTTGTATACTTATTGTTTTCAAACATCTTTGAATCTATATAATTTCATTGATTAGTAGTAAGAAAAATATACCTCACACCTCTCATGTTTCATAAAATTCAAGGTTTTTCACTTAATTGTTCTCACTATGCTATTAACTTCTCAGCTCGCCTTTTTGCTTGTCTTTTAGAACTGAAAATAAACAAACCAAAGTCAATTAATATCGTAATACAATAAGAATATATATATATATATAGGAGTCAAATAATTTTTTTCATAATTTCTTTTTTCTGTTTTATTTTGAGTATTTGCATCATCTATATTTTGTAAGAATTCATTTGGCTACACATAAAATCACAAATGAATCAAAGAAAAAAAAAAGCACTAAAAATAGGCAAAAAAAAAAAAACTAGAACTATGATTCCGTATGTAGCCAAAAAAACAACTTATTGATAATCTAATCCTTTTAAGCCATTGAACAATTATTAAGCGCTCTTAATTCATCTTAAAATATTATATAATTTATCATACTTATTATATTGAGTTATCCATACAAATACCATTTAAATCTCATTAATTTTATACACCTTTTATATAGAGAAAACCTTAATTAATTCAAAACTTTTCTAAATAAAAAGGATTTGTATTTTTTAACTTGGAATTAAGAAAATAGAATGGAACTTTAGTCCCGCAAGGTCAATCCACTTATCTTCTTTTCTCTACATCTACTGAAGAATATGTAACTCTTAAATTTGGGTGTGTGTCTATATATATATATATAAGAGAGAGAGAGAGCACCTAGATGGTTTATTTTTTTTCTATTTAGTCAAAAATAAAATTTTATATAAATTTTATTTTTATAATATTTTAACCCAAAAATATTTGGATCGAAGTATTACAGTTTCTTTACTTATTTTATCACCATTTATCCTATCAACACTACGTATATAGGATGCTATCTCACAAACATGGTCAGATAAATAATCTCCTACCAACCCCTCTTCCCAAGGCAAGTAAAAAAGAGCCCACGCCTATCCTCAATAATCAAGATAAAAAATTAATATTTTTTTGGAAACTATGAAGAGAATGTTAAAATAGATTAAAATGAACCAATATAGGAGGGGATGATGAATTTATATAGACAAATATAGTTTTTTTTTTTCCATTTAGAAATTAAATTGCGAATTTATATAGACAAATATAGTTTTTTTTCCATTTAGAAATTAAATTGTTGTGCATCTCACTTTGCCCCTACCGTTTCTGTTTCTTCATAAATCTAGGCATAAAAGGAACATAAATTTAAATAATTAAGGAAATATTGGTTAAAAATGAAATAGGGTGACATTTTATAAAAAAGACGATAGGCACATGGTGAACGTGGCTTGCTCTTATTCCCATTTGCTGCAGGTGTGTAAAATGGGCCAGAAGGCCCACAAGTACCTAATAGGGCTTCTTCTCCCTGGATGATCATTCCGTTGCACGTGGGTAGGTGGTCTTGTTAGGTTCTTTGCATGTGCTAAAAGAAGATAGGGTTCATCACTTCACGTTTGCTATAGCGAGCTTTTAAATTTAAATTTAAATAATTTCTCAAACTGAATATTTATGAAATATTATGGCATTCAAAATCCTTCAATTAAGAACATTTATTTGTTAAATAATCGTGAAAAATATATTTTTATCATAATAAATGTATAAATCACCAAGATGTTATGACTAAATTAACAACATATAAACAGTTTTAATTGTTAGATTAAAGAAAATAGGTAATGTAGGTAGAAGTTAAAAACAACAATTAAACAAAAAAAATATAAAATATTTTAATAGGTGAAAGGAGATGCAAATACGAGCCAGAGCCATAAATTTTTAAATTTATTTTTTCAAAAATAATGATAATCAAGTTTGCCTCTCTTGGAGCTTTACAAAGTCTTAAATACATCAAAATCTTATCTCAAGTAAAAAAAAAATAAAAATAAAAATCCAAAATTATAGAGAAAAGAAGCATAAAATCCAAAATAACATAAGAAATTCAAAAAAACACATGAAAAATAACAAAATTGTAAAAACAGAGGGTCTAAATGAGATTTTTAATATATGAAGATTCAATGATCTATGTAGCGAAGTAATAGCTACGTCAAGAAAAATAATTTTCAAAAAATCTTATAAAAAATCTAAGTACAATCCAATGGTCTGATAAAAAAATATAACTATTTTAAGTAGTTATATGATTTGATGACCATATTTTTGTAGGCTTTGATCTATCTCACTAATCTATAAATATATTTACTAAATTATTCACGTAATATTTTTTGAACAGATCTTCTCATAGATTTATATACAACTTAAAACTATTTGTTATCATAGACTTAATTATATCAATAAGATAACAAAAAAAAAATTGTTTCACTCGAATCTAAGGGGCTAAGCTGGTTAGAAAAACACAAAGATAGATGATTATCTTAACGTTCATATTCTCAACCAAAAAAAACCATTATCCTAACAATATCAATCATGTATATTTATTTTCCATATAGCTTTCACGATGCTTCCCACATTTTTATTTCAACATTGCGCACAGCTAATTTTCGACAAAGTACAATTTGAACCCGGCCACTACTCTCACGATGCTAATTAGCCATGCCAAAGGGATGCATTTAATCCTCAACAAGTTAATCTCTGCTAATTCAAGACAAAAAAAAAAAAAAAAAACAATGACAGAAGAAAAATTGTGTGTGTGTTTGGTGCTTCGAATCCAAAAATAGAACGTATCCAATGATATATATATTTTGCTTGAAAAATATCAACCAATAATGAATAAATCCATGTGCCTAGCCGTCATGGGTTTGTTTGCTTTGCATTATAAGGTTATGTACCAATATTATAAAGAAAGCGAACGTGTACCGACAACTGGATGACAGGAAGAGAACATCCTTCGTGATATTGCTTCCTACCTGTTCATTACTTGCAGCACAAAATTAGAAGTGGAAACGCACTATTTATTAAATTCAATAACAAAACATATAGTTATATAGTCTCCTAGTCCACGTTGAGCAATGGGTACTGCACATGTTTAGAACCATGTAACTGGACTTAATTTTGTGCTTGATTGATGTCTACATAAAATCAATTGCTTTTATCAAGCAGGATGATTTCTCTGCACAACAACTACATGTGTGTGCATGTTCTATATTTCTCTTGAGCTCTTGACAAATTTAGAAGAAACAATGAGTGATTATGTATATGTAATTTTGAAGGCAGGACCAGAATCCTACCAAAATGAAGCAGAAAGATGTTTTAACTTTGGTTTATCCTAAACATATCCATAGAAGAATGCATGGTTTACATTATTATGTTACTGATCATGTATCATCGCAGCAAGGAAGTCAAATTAAATTGAGAATATCAAGTTCACTTAAATGACATATTGTCAAAAATTGGATCAAAGTATACCAACCTTATAAATGAGGAATATATCAAAGATGAAGATTCCCAGATTTTGAAGCTTGGAATCAATTTCCTCCGTAGTATCAGTGATGAAGATGCATGCACTTTTGTCTGTCAGATTGCCGGGTTAATTGTTTGTGTTGGTGTAATTCGAAACAGACATGTCAGAACATGATTGCTGATAAATCTTTAATAAAACAATCATCATCTTGATGGAAAATGGGGTTCATGAATGTCAGAAGAAAATCTACCTTATCCCAACATTAGGATCTAAATTGTCCACATTTGTTAACACGAATATTGACAAAGTAATTAACAATATTTAATCACAGGCTCTTCAATCTTCAAATGCTTGTCGTTTTATAATACAGGGGCTTTCTTGTTTGGAAACACGAGCTTATTAACCACCATGAACCTTAGGGTTTATATATGTAGAATGCCATGTTTTCTGAGCTGGAAATAGGAATATTAAGGACCCCAAATTCAAAATTATATATATTATGCACTGAGTTCGGGAAGTGGGGGAGGAATAATCCAGGGTGTTTTGACGAGATGGGAGGGTGTATGAGAGATGGTGGTTTAGATTAGAGAGGGTTGGGTAGTGGTGAAGAATCATGTGTTTGCATGTGCATTGAGCTGGAGAACATGGCTAAAGCAACAAGCAACCCCCTTATGTACACTTGGCTCTCCCCTATTCATTTATCCCATTGCCTTGGAGTCCTTCTATGAAATTGTGTTTGTTGTCCCGACGTTTCGGCCACCTTAATTTATTTCCATTATCCTCATTTAGCTGGCTATCAACAACTTATTTACCCACTATATATGTCGAATACCGTATATAAATGCCCTCAATTCTGGCATATGCTATACAACGTCTTGTTTTGACAACCAAATTTGAAAGGCCTGCGCAAAAGCTGAACTAGTGCTTCATTCAAAACTCTTTCGAGTAATGGGAGTTTCAGCAGGTGAGCATCCTCCTCTTGTTTCTTTGAAGGGTATGGTCCAAGGAAATGAAGAAACGATGGATATGCCAACTGAAGCTTTGTGGAACAAGGTCGTGGAAGCACAAACCAAAAGAAGATGCCCACTGAGTAGACAAAAAAATGGGCGGCGTTCCAGGAGCAAGAGACCTGGAAGGATCTTGATGAAGAGAAGAGCTCGTGCAGAAGGTTCTACCATGAGGGCAGGATATGGCATCGAGAGAAGAGTTAGAACCCTGAAGAAACTCATTCCTAATAGTGAATCCATGGGATTGGATGGGCTTTTCAGAGAGACAGCTGGTTATATTTTGTCTTTGCAAATGAGAGTTAAACTCATGCAGATAATGGTTAAGGCTTTAACAGGTTCGGATGATGAGTATTAAACTAATTCATTTTGTAAAGGCTATCAATCTTCTTCCTTTTTTTTAAATTTAAATTTGTTTTTTCTTATATATAATTTGCTGTCCTCCATGTTATTCATACCCGTATATAGGACTTGGTTTTGTAAGTCTAGACATTCGTGTACGTGTGATTGCCTAGATTCAACAACATGCAGGTATGCGTGAGAAGTTACTTCGAGGGATGGACGAGTGGATTATCGAAACTCCTGTATTGGTTAATTCAGATATCATGCATTAATTCAATTTTTCCACTCTCGGAATCCTGATGCTTTCATAAAATTTGATCGTATTCACCTAGCTGTGTCTAAAGACAGTACGATAGCATGCAGTTGCGTGGGCTGATTTCGAAACTAGATGATCCAAAGGGTGCCGATTGTCATATTGCCCAAAGGAAAAGGTGGAATATCTATTAACAAAAGAATAATGCTGTGTAGAGGCCTACCATGTATAAATTCCAGGAGTTATTTTCTCCACCACCAAGAAGTTCATCGAGATTTCCATGGGATTTCATCCTCCAAAATGTGTTGCCTTAAATAAAAACAAAGTATTCCATGTTTTGGCAACAAGGGCTCTAATGGCTTGTATTGAAGATTGTACTGAATCGTTACTTGATTCATTTTTAATGGCACATACCATAACAACCTCCTCAATATCTCCTTCCTTATTTACGTATATAATTCATATGATTATATTGTATCTATTATTACTTTGTATATTTTTCTCCTGTGACTTATTTAGAACAAACATGTGCAAATACATACATACATATAAACAAGACTGATGAAAGAAAGCGAACTTCTCATGGTATCATATGGCCGGTGGCTGGTTGTTGTAAAGATAGTGTGGATCTAGGGTTTTTCTTTTTCTTTTTCTTTTATTGTGTCTAGTGAGATATGTTTCCTGTATGAGTTTTTTTATCCTTTAATTAATTTCTTTTTTACAACCCTTTTCTCTTTTTTTGTGTGGTATAACCATCTATTTATTGGCAAAATAAATTTATCTTTTTCCTCACAATTGTTTGGTACTCAAGGAAACTTAGTGAAGTAATTTAAAATCAATTTAGTCCCTCATTTTCTTTCTTTACACTTTGGTCCTCTTGTTCAAATTTTTTATTTATTTTTTATGTGTCTTGTTTTTTTTATTTTGATATTTTAAAAAAAAAAGATAACATCAATGTCTACTCAATAATAGAAAATGATTAATGATTTTGAAATAAACGTGTTAAAAACTAAACATGTCGAAAGTAAATTTTTGAACTTCTAATTTTTTTTGAAAAGGTATTAAAATGTCAAAAACGATGCAAATACATTAAAAATATATTTTTTTGTATTTTTAAAAAGTAAAAAAAAAAATCAAAATCAGGTTATGACAAATGACACAAAGCAGTGACGGGGGGGAAAAAGTCACAAACCTATGTTGATTCTCATACACAAACTTTCATTGATTTTAACTCATTATTTCTTGCACCCTTCAAACTATTCAGGTACTATATTTTTTACATTTGTTCTCAATGAACATAACTATCCTATATTAAGGAGAGTAATGTGGAAAATGCCCTCCATGCTAAGAACAAAATATATTTTATCGATGGAACATTTGCAAAACAAAACCCTCACTCTCCACCTTTTTCTATTTGGAAAAAAATGCAATTTGAAAAAATTCTCAAATGCACATGCGGTGCAATAAAGGAATTTGTAATAATAAGAGAGTAAGAGAAGATCTATCATTTTTTTATTAGATTAACTGAAAACTTTAAAATTATAAGATCTCAAATCCTTAGTTTTAAGACTCTTCATTCGTTTAGTAAGGTTTATGATATGGTAATTCATAACGAGAAACAACAAACTTCTTCCATGAGATGTACCCCAGACATGGAAGTTACTTCCCTTGCTGTCAAAACCAATATAGGATACGTTAAAGACAAATAGGAATTGCAATACGAGCATTATAATTATATAAGTCATACAAAAGATGAGTGTTACAAACTAGTAGGATATCCATCAAATTAAAAACCAAGTCGCAAGATACACCAAAGTGAAAGGAATGAACAAACAAAATATATGAAGGCACAATCAAGTAAGAACAATTCAACCTATATTGTCATGTCAAATGGCATTATTAAATCAAGTAAGACAAGTTTTCACCTATATTTGGACTGATTATGAATCAATACAATCAATTAATACAACTTTTTAATAGCAATTCCTTGAATTTAGCTAATCATACTAGTAAGAAAACCTTTCAACTCATAATTGGATTGTTAAAAGTAGGGCCTCTAATCACGTGGTTGAATTAGAAACTTTGCTGGATGATATACAATCAATTCACAATCACACACCAATTAATATTCTTAATGGAAATTCATTACTTGTTATTCATGTTAATAGCATAACCTTTGTTATAAGCCAATTTTTAACCCTTTATTTTTATATTTTTTAAATATAATAAAATTAAAAAATATATATATTCTTGATATATTTGCATCATTTTTAGCAATTTTAACTTCTTCTCAAAATAATTCAAAAAACTTTTTCAACGCGTTCAGCTTTTAACATCTCTTTTTTAAAATTTTACATGATTTTTCTTATCAAGTCAATGTTATTTAGAAAATATTTAGATGTTGTTTTTGTTGAGATAGAATGATTTTTATAATCTGCCAAAAGTAGTGGTGGTTGTTTGATGCTTATTTTTGGGTTGCTAGTTCATCTCCTTGGTTCTTGAGCTTGGTTTGTTCCAAAAGAGTCAATTTTGGATGTAAGTTTAATGTATTGATTGGCTATTAATAGGGCTACAATTTTGGTTTTAGGAATTCCATGCATGTTTTCCATGATTTATGATTTTTTTTTGTTTATTTTGATTAAAACGTATATGAATATTGCAATGTGGTTTGTTAAGGTCAAAAACTAGAAGTTTAAAGCTTCAAATGGCATTTCTGGATTTTTATTGTTGAATGTTCTTTATGTTCATCCAAAGAATATTATATTGAATACAAGTTTTAGGTTTCGTTTTGATTTGATTTTGGTTTTTGTATCTTTATATGACTTGTTTAATCGATAATCTAGAGTCTTAAAGCATCAATAACATTTATGGATTATTAATCCTATGTTTCAGTTTTAAATTGAAACTTAATTTTATAAAATCATGTTAATTCTTTGATAATCAAAGTAAATGAATGTTTGAATCTTAGTCCATGATGATTATACCTTTGATTGCTTAAAAACTTGTCTGGATTGAAATTTATGTTGCTAGGTTTGGTTTGAATGCACATCAGGGTTCTTCGTGTTCTTTATTTTTTTCTAGGTTTTTATTCGTTTTAATAGATAATTTTTTAGTTTTCGTGATTTTGTTAACTCTAATTCATTTTGGTTTCTAGTTTAATTTTTGGTTTATTTTTCAAGTCAAACTAGGTGGTTTTTTGTTCGGTTTATGGTTGAACCAATTGTTTCGACTTAAAACATTGTTTATTATTGGGTTGGGGTTGAACCAATGTTTTCAAGTCAATTCGATTGTTTTTTTTTTTAGGTACCTAGGTTTTGTTTGGTTGGTTACTTTTTTGTTAAGGAATTTTTTGCTTAAAGGGTTTGATTAGTAATTAAAAGTGCAATTTTATCAAAGTTTTATATCATCACTTTGCACTTCAAGTATCAATAACTCCTTAACTAGAACATGTTTTATAATAACATATCTAATAATATAAAATACCTTTAATTTATGGTGTATATTCATCTTAAATACAAACCTATTACATAAATAAAAGGATTGATTGATGAGTTTAATTAATAAAATTAAGAAGACAAAGAGAGGGCTAAGATTAAAAAGAGATGCTGGTTCAGTCCAAACTGGAATTATCTTATTTAAAACCAAACTTTTAAATATTATCAAGAATTTATGATGCTAACTTATGTTAACAACAAATCAAGTTTTTTCCATAGCACAGGTGTACGTTATATCATATGGTTGGCTATAAAAGTGTCAACCATTTGTTATACCAAATGTTACACAACACAAATCTAGATTAACTATTTAACAAGTAAGGTATTAAGAATTAGTAAGCTAAAAAGATAAGAAATGTTAATAATAAACTTTCTTAAATATAAACATTGAAGTCCATGTAGAGTTTATATTATACCTATTCTAAAATTAGTGAAACATTTTCACCTTGATATAATAAACTTAGCTAAATATTATAAAAAAGAGAAACATAAATAAACTAAATAAGAACATAGTTATGATGAAAAGTATAAACAAGATATTAATGACAACAAACCTTAAACATTACAAAAATATAAAGAAAGAGAGCAATAATATAATCTTGATTTGAAAACCAAGATGTCTAAATGCTTGGCAAATGCCTCTTTTTATAGGCTAAAATTTAGAACTATTGATTTGATAACTAATTGTTGAGTGGGCAACCACATCTTAACTTAGTTACAATCCTTATCTTCTTATCTAAATAAAATATCATTGCTAATATCAGAATTTGAATATATAGCCTTCATGAAAGTTCTGAAAAATTATCTCAGCTTTCCAGCACAAAAAGAATCGATGCATTTGGACTTTTAGAACTCAAGATTTGAGCTAAACATTAAACAATGTCTGGGCTACAAGACATATTTCAACTTCTCTTTAATGCTAAGATTTGGATTTCCAAACGGCAGAACTGAGTCTTAAATTCTCATGAATATTTTAGGTTGTATCTTAGCTTTCTAGCCATATAAACCAACCGGAAATTTAAGATCTACAGCTCCAGATGTGACCCAATGACTGAACAGTGTTATAGTTTGAATTGAATCAGCATCTCTTTTCTAAACTTAGCCTTTTATTTGTCCTTTCACTTTTAATAATTAATCACATCAATCAATCTTTTGAATTATAAGATATGCCTGCATTTAAAATGAGTATTTACCATAAATTAAAGCTATTTTTTATCATTAGACTTTTTATTATAAAACATGCTTAGGTTAGGAAATTTAATGATATTTTAAGTTCAAAATAATAATATAAAACCTTGATAGAAATATATTTTTAAGTACTAATCAGTGTGGAAATCAAAGAAGATAGAAAATAGAGAATAAAAAAAGAAAAATTCATTAATGTCAAACTAAAGGTCCGCAAGCCACACATGGTATCCAAGGATAGAGAGGCCACCAAAGCTATTTGAATGGCACCTCGAAAGCCATTGTTTTTCCATTGAACGCTCACTTATGTCCCACCTAAAGAGCATGGGCATATCACCCGCTCTAGCATAGGTGTTGCACGCACCAATTACTTTTGGTTTTAAATAATATTTTATATTTATTAAAATACCAAATCAATCCACGTTCATCTTAATTATAACCAAAAAATCAAGATGAAAAATACAAAAAAGTCTTAGGCCTCCAATTCAAAAAAAAATTATTTCAATGGTAATTTAGTGATTTTACTATGCTTTAAAAAGTGAAATTTGATAAAGCCCTTATATGCCAATTGAATAAATTTTTTTAAGTTTAATATAATTATTTTATTGTGTTTTAAAAATATAAAGACACCAAGATGTCCTTAATATATCTGAAAATAACTAATGAATCGTGCAAAAATTTTGTATCACCCTTAATAGCCCTTCATTGACTTTTGTTGTTAAAGGCAAAATAGTAATTACAATATTTCAGTCCACATTGTGATGTGCCTTCCACCATACTGCAGCAATGATCTTTTTTAGTATTTTTTTTTAACTAGTTTTAAATTTCACAATATGTTATAAGTAAGATTTCAAGTTAATTTTTAATATAATAGAAGAATTTACTAGTGTTATAGATATGTTTTTATTGTACCATGTTTTTTTAATTGAGAAATGTGAAGATGCTATTTATATTTAATAAAAATAACTTTTAAAAAATAGATGAATCAATCAACTATAAACAATTGTTAATGTTAATTAAATACTAAATTGTTAAGCCAATATTTCTTTTCTAAAAACATAAGAAGATGAGTATGTAAATATTTAACACCTAATTTTTTTTTGCATTTATGCATTTTTATTTTTTTATCTATAAAAAAAATTTAAAAAAAAAGAAATACATCATACAAATATAATTTATTTATATCAAACATAAAAAAAAATATAAATATCAATTATAATAATAACCTTAAAACATTAAAAAAATACTAAATAGTTTTAAAAACTAACTATTATTTTAAAGAAATGAACACAACAATTTAAAAAATGAGAGAGCGAGGATATTGGTTTAAATTGAAATTAAAACACTAATGTAAACTACAAATGCATACAAAAGAGTAGGTATTAATTAAAAATCTTACAAAAAGTAAAAAAAAAAAAAAAAAAAAAAAAACAAAGAAAAAGAGACGTTATACGTTGTTGAGCCTGACATATCAAGTTTATGTATATGGACAACCACTTGAACCTAATCAATGCTTGACATTGAAAATACAAACCCACGCTCCTTTTACATATATATATCACGATCCAGTGTATATATGGGGGCTATTTTTAAAAACAATTAAAACTGTAACATGTCGTATGCTACCCAAATTTATGGCCACCTATGGCAATTGAAAACCTACCAAAAAGTTGAGTTTTTAGCTTTTGGATATTTTCAACAAGATTTTCACTTTAAAATAATTAATAAATACCATATAAACATCAATACATTTATTTATGACCTTAAAATAGCAAAAACTAATCGGTTAAAAATCATAAAAACAACTTAAAACTACAAAATATTTCAAGCCTCAATCTATTTTTCAGTAAAATAAAGACCAAAAATCATTATCATCAAACTTTTTTCAATGATTTTGATTATCGAAATCATGACATTTAAAAACTCTTTTTTTTTTCACTAATTTTTGATGATTTTTCTTTCAGCTCTCAAATAGAGGGACTATGAAATGAATAAAATAAATTTTTTAACTAAAATAAAAATTATTGTTAATTTGAGTTTAACTATTTATTTTATCCGAGTTTTACATTTTAATCATTTTTTTTCTAATTAGATCTTTTTATCATAATTTCAAAGCTATCCACATTTAATTGGGGTATAAAATAATTCAATAGAAAGAAAGAAAAACAATTCAAGGATAAAAATAGAAAGAAAATAAAAAGGAGGGGACTTTTGTCATATCCCTCGTCTTCCATGTTTTCTATGTTTATATATTCATGCCCCTTCCTTCAACACAATGCCAGCCCAATCAACTAATTAATCCGTCTTAATTTGGTATATGTCTTTTGTATAAAGCCCGGATCAGCCCATTTTCTACTCCACAGCCGCATGGATCCTTTTAACAATTTTTGTTGTTTAACGGGAGAAGAGAAAGGAAATGAAAGACAAGAGAAAACAAGTCTGGGTTCAATATATGACTGCTACGTGTCGAGTAAACCTCCAAAAGAATATTAATACTATTTAGCTTTACATTCTATTTGGAAATGCAATACAAACCATATATTTAAAATAATTAAAAACATTTTGTTAAAAATAAATTTATTTTATATATTTTGAATCATTTTAATACTTTGATTTTAAAAATAATTTTTAACAAATACAAAATATTATTTTAATATATTTCAATATGAAAAGCACTTTACAAAACAATCACAATTATAATTTTAGAAAAAAAAATTAAAACTTTTGAGTTATTATTTTTTAATTTACCAATAAGTAATTGTTAACCTAAATGGATAATTTATTTGTTTTAATATTACAGATTTTGAAATTCTTAAAAAAAATAGTATTGTAATATAAGATCTGTTATTTAATTTATTATCCAATGAACGATAATCATCGGGTAAATTTTATATCTATATTTTAATTATAAAATGACTAAATTTCTGCTGCATAATTAAAACCCTTGTAAAACACTATCATCATTAAAATCATATACCATGAAAAAAATAGCTAAAACATAAATGAATATAGATGATTTGTTTAATAATTTTAAAATTATATATTTTAAATTTTTGTTATACAAAATATCTCGATGTTATTTATATAGTTTTTTATTTTAGTAATCTGTAATGACCATAAATATATTTTACACAGCAGGTGTCACATTTTAAAAAAAATCACAAATAATCAAAAATATATTGTTAATATAAAAAAACCTCAATTTTCGTGATTTTATATATTTTAAATATACGAAGGTGAATAAAAATTAAATACATTAAATTTGATTTTTTTCATTACTAAACACCACCTTAGATTATAAAATTAAATATTAGCTCAATCAAAGCATATAAATTAAATAACTAAAACTATGCTATGATTTATTTTTATATTTATAAAGAAAAATAAATTGTGTGTAACACGAAAAAAATAATCCAAAACAAACACAAAAGTGATATTTAAACATTAAAAACAAAGTTAAAAATAAATAAAAATAAAAAAGAATGACGAGGCACACCTTACTCTGCGCCCGGGCCTGCGCCTACATAAGCGTGTATTGCAATAGCAGATGAATTGCCATTCGTTGCATATTCTCCAGCAACTCTTCAATCTCTAAAAAGTTCTATTCATTGGCATTCTACATTTTTTTTTTTTCTCTTCTAGTCAAAAGTACTCAAATTTTTAAAAACTCATTTCCAATATCAAAACCCTTTTTAATTATTTTTAAAACAACAAAAAATTAAAAAATTTGGCAAACTCAAACTCACACTATAGCATTGATCTACTCTTCTGATTTTTTCTTGGTAGCTTTAAGGAGCCAAACTATTATCAACGAAATCAAATTTGATATTGTTGTGTGGTCATGTTATTCAAAAATTAAAAAAAATGATAATAATTTTAATTGTTTTTCTTAATGTTTTTTTATCGTTTTGACATGATAGTATTAAAAATAAATTTTAAAAAATTAAAAAATATTTTTTTATTTTTTTTAAATACTTTAAAAAATAATTGTTATTACAATATTAAACATTACTAAAATCTAGATATCAAGATTTAATAATTAAGGCTGAAATTGCATCTAAAGTACACCAAATTATGGTGATTTAGTAAACTTCTCTCACGTAACTCTTTTATTTTTTAAAATGATATTTGGTATTGTGATAGTGGTTTTTTAAAATATTTTTTATTTAAAATATATTAAAATAATATTTTTTTTATTTTTTAAAATTTATTTTTCACATTAGCACATTAAAACAATCTAAAAATATCAAAAAATTAATTTTAAAAAAATTAAAATTTTTAAAAAGTATGTTGCAGCTACAAAGAGAAAGTTTATGAAGATGGCAAAAATAATCATTTTTTAGAATTTTGATTTTTATATAAAAGGATTAGAATTGATAATATAAATATTGAATGACTATAATGATTTTTTAAAGCAACTTTTATGCACAAATGCATCAAATGTAGTCATTTCATGACCAACAATTTACTATTTATTTTGGGAAAAAATAAACACTAATCTCCCTTTTTATCTTTTTCTTTTTTAGTTTTGTATCTGACAAATTAGTCTGGCTCCAGCACAAGATCATTACCTACATGTGATGTTATTAATTAAATTAAACACAAAAACTATTAAGTATTACCTAAAAAGTGTGGGTTTTGCACTATATAAGGTTCTATTGTTCATCCTCTCAAGCGTTAGTATAAATGAGTTATGTAAAATTTTATATATTTTGAATTTGATTCTTAATTTTTTTTATCAATTTAGGCCACCAAAATAAATAATATTTGTGTCAAATGGTTCTATTTTATAAGGGAAATTCATATTATGTGTTTTTTTACCTTTAAAATGCGTGAAAAAACATACCTGAACTCTGGTTGATTTTTATTTTTTTAATGATTTCTTGGGTTTTTTTAAAGCCATAGATAGGTTTATCACAGTTCTTACAGGGTTTTATAGGTGTTTTGTATCCAAAAACATGATTTTAGGTAAAAAAAAACTTAGATCTCATAATAACCAAAATGTGGACAAATTAAACTACATGTCTTTTGATTTGCTTTTCAAAAAAAAATTAGAGTGGACGACATATCATCCATTTTTCTTGCAAATAAAAAAACATAATTGCCCAATCACGAGGGCTTACCAAAATGGGCTAGACAAGTTGGCCTAGCTTATTAAGCCCAATATCACCTAGCCTTTGCTTCTTTATTTTTTCTAATTTTTTTTCTAATCTTTGTTAAGTTTATGATTCTTTTTTATATGGTTTTTCCTTTAAATTTTTTTGAATTCATATTTGAATTAGTATCATTTCTCTCTTTCATTTTATTTGGAGAGCCTTTTTTAAATGACAATTGTTTTTTCAATTAGATATTTAAATTTGAAGAGTTTTTTGAATACATCTATAATTTTTTTTATCTTTTATATGGATGGAATTTATTTTTAAAAATAAAAAAATTATTTTTAGATAATATTTTTAATATGTGCAGCCTTGCATGATTTTTTAATCTTTTTATTTTATTCAATTAATTTAATTTATATCTCTATTTATATCATCATATTGATTATTATTTTTTTGGTTTTTCCTCTAATTTTTTGAAATTATATTTAAATTTGTATCCCTTCTCTCTTTCATGTTGTTTAGAGAGAGTTTTTAAATATTATTTCAATGCATCTCCAAGTAAAAAATACTTTGAAAAACAACTGTTACCATAATATCAAACAGGCACTTCAAATGGCTTAATGTGGGGTGCTTGCCAAGACAAAAAAATCTTGCCCTTGGATTATTACTAGATTTTATAAAAAAGATTGTTTGGATTTTTTTGGTTTTCTAAAAGATGGAAACTAAAGGGATTTTAACTGGAAATTAGAAAAAACAAAAACAAAACTGCCCTTTCCACCCCTAAAGAAAAGAAGAAAATAAAAATATAAGGTGGACACTAAGAGAATGAGAGAGAAGATAAGGGTGAGAGGAAAGAGAAAGAAGAATTTGTTGTCGAAACCTTACTGGAGCTCTATCATCACCACGCACCACCTTGGAATGAAGCCCCTGACAAAATAATTCCAACAATACCAAGAAAATCCATCATTAGAGCTCGGAGGAAGTTATATGTTCCTTCTTAATGTGGTGGCTTTCCTCACATGATCGTGTGTGAGTTACATGCGCCATGCAAATTTTTTTAATTAAGTTTTTAATTCTCTTATAAGTTTTTAATTTAGTTTTTAACTTAATCTCACTTGAGCCTAATAAAATCCCAACTAAAGAGAGAAGAAAATAAAGGAAAAGAAAGATATAAATGACCTAACTAGGTTAACTCATTCTAGTCGTGTCCATAATTTGAATAGCGAATTTGCAGGGTTAACTCAAGTTTACTAGGTTTCATCCAATATGTCATCATCTTGCTATTAAAACAAAAAAAGATGTTATCTTGTAGAAAATTAAAGTCGAACCATGCTTTTACTAGTTGTCCATGTTGTCTATAGATCTGTCAAATCAATTGTGTCATGTCGTGGAAACTTCCATATATTTAATTTGAAGCTCAGGCTAGGTAAGGACTTGGATCGGAAGGTTTCAAGATTGACATGTCGAGCCTGGTTTAGTTAAATTATCAAAAAATTCCCCACTCCATGACCATCCTTTTTTATATTGAAAAAAAAATAATGTCATTTGTTTTTTTAAAAAGAAAATTTAAACACCTTTGTCTCTTTTTTTTTAGTCATATCATGTTTTGATTGTGTCAGCTTAACATACTACGAGCTTACATTCGTTTGTTTTTTTAAAAAAAAATGCTTATAGGAACATTATTCATACCTTGAATCTATAGTCGTAGCGACTCATATGCAAACATAATACTATATATAAAAAATTAATAACTTTCATCCTTTAATTAGTTTAAACATGAAATTTAACTAAACATGACACAAGCTTTAGGCACCCAATATGAATTTACCTAGTAACATATAATCAAAAAAGTAGATTTTTTAACCTAGTAATGCATAATCCAAAGAGTAGATTTTTAATCTAGTAACTTATTTATATTATCAATGATTAAATAACCATATTTTTTCTAGCTAATTGAAGCATTTGTGATACCATACCATTACTAAAATCATTTATCATAATAATAATAATAAAACAACCAACATGTGCATGAATATAATAATGTGTTCTATAAATCAATTACCTAAACACAAAAAGAACTAGACACCTTTCTAATATTTTGATGACGTCCTAAAATACAAGATATGTAACTAAAAGGTTATTTAGTGTTTGGAATAGTAATTAATCAATATATTCAAGTGCTTAGATTTCTTCTCCTTAATCAAGGAAACTCCAAGCTTATGGTAGAAGTTTAAATATCTGCAAAAGCAATCCTCATCAGGAGGACTTAAAAACCCTCCAATAATAAAGTCAATATATTTATAAATAAAAATATATATTTCATAACTTAAAGCAATAAATGATTTTAAAGATTTTTAAATTATAGAAACAAAAATATTTGTTCTTGAACTTTAAAGTTAGTTAATGCTCTGAAATCTATGTATCTTTATCTTAAAAGATGAAAAGTTATGAACTATTTATCGGGATGGTTCAGAGGGTATTTTTAGCTCATGAGCCTTGTTTTTCCATAGAAGAGAAATACTGAAATGTCCTTTGCTTTCAATGACAATTATGGGAGACAAATATCTCTTACATAACATTAATGAGATAGTAAATATTATACCTTCCTTAAAAGACCTTGTATACACCTATAAGTGTAGGGAAATTATAACCTTAATATGAATGATTATTCTAAATTGAGAGATATTGCTATTTATTATGAATTTAATACTTATATTCTAGAGAATCATCCAGATCAGACATATAGCCTTAGAATTTGATAATGTCTAAATTTTTTGGGTCTAATCTGTTTCTCAGATTTATGTTTCCTTGGACTCTTGGACTTAGCTGACTCACAAGTTCAAGTTCTTTAGATGTGTCATGTTTACTAGATCCACAATTCCTTGAACTTGACAAACTACCTAGTCCAAGTTTTCTAGGTCTGGCATATTTTCTAAACTCACAATTCTTTAAACTTGGCTAACTACCAAATCTAAATCCTTTGAGTTTGGCATGTTCGCAACACCCACGTTTCCTTGAACGTAGCTATCTACCAAGTCTAAGTTTTTTTAAGTCTGACATGTTCGTTAGACTCATATTTCCTTGAACTTGGCTGATTGTCAAGTCTAAATTTATTATATTTAACATGTTTGCTAGACTTATGTTATCTTGAACTTAACTAAAGACCAAGTCCAAGTTTTTTGGGTTTGTCATACTCGTCAAACCCATATTATTCAGGGCTTAGTCAACTACCAAGCCCAAGTACTTTGGGTCTAGCATATTCATCAGACCTATGTTATATTGGATTTAGTTGACCAAGTCCAAGTTCTTTGGATTTGGCATGTTCATTAACCTCACGTTTTGTTGAGTTTGGCTGACTTTCAAGTTCAGGTTCTTTAAATCTAACATGTTCGCCAAACCCACCTTACCTTGGGCTTAGTTAACTATCAAGCCCAAGTTCATTGAGTCTGATATATTTGTCAAGCCCATTTTATTTAAAGAGATTTTTATTTATAAAAATCTTAACCAAAAGTTAACTCATTATATTCAATAGTTATCGAATACTTTCAAAATGATACATTTAAAATCTATTAAAAAAATTACAAATCAATGATATATATCTTTTTGAACAACTTAATATTATTGACCTAATTCTTTTTATTTTTGAAATATTTGATGAGCAAAAATACATCTTACACAACATATTTCACAATTAAAAAACTCATGAACAACCAAACTTTTATTATTATTATAAAAAGAATTCTTAATCAACATGTGAATTTTGTAAATTTATATATTTTTTAACAATGAAGGGGAATAAAATTTAATTGTGTTACTTTGATTTTTTTTATTACTAAACATCATGTTAAGATTTCAAATTTAAAGATCTAAAAATATATATCATGTTCTATTTTTTATATTTTAAAAGAAAATAAATAGTTTTTAATATAAAAATCTAAAAAAATCAATAATTTAGAAGAAAAATTAAAAAAAAAAACTAGGAGAGTAAAAATGAAAAAACTAGGAGTAGTTAGGACTAGCTCATATGCTAGGCATGCTAGCTAATTCAAGTGGCTAGGCCAAGTCTGCCTTTATAGACCATTAAAAGTTAGAAATTAAAAAGCAAATGGACCATGTATGTAATAAGAGAATTTTTTATTTTAGATTCAAAACCAAATACAAAATTAGTTCAAATCAACCAATTTCACTTCAATTTATTTTGTAAATAAAACTTGCAAAATATAACAATGTTCTAACTAGCAAATTTCTCCCATGAAATTTACATCCTTTTTTTTTTTTGCAATTGTTCAATATGCTAACATTTTATCCTTAAATTCGCCATTGAAATGATTCCTTGTGGTATAATTTGGATCAAAAACTAACCAATACAAATAATATGATAATGGCTAGTATTAACAAGTTACATAAAACAAATCTTCTCCTTTTAACCAAATGTTTAATATAAAAATTTTAAAGTTTTATACATGAAAACTTGAAATCAAAAATTAGGTTCATCAAAATAAATAAAAAAGATAGAAAATTATGCTAATAAAATTAGCAGAAAACTTGCCTAGCAGAGGAGAGAAGACAATTACAAGAAAAAAATAAAAAGAGCAAAGAACTGAGATCAAAGAGGTAGAAACCAGAGAAATAAATAGAGGGTGGGTTATAGGTGGAAGAGATTGAGAGAGAAGGAGTCAAGGAAAATAGGGAAAAAGGTGTGTGTGTGTGTGTGTGTGTGTGTAAGAGCATCAGAGAGTAAATTAATTTAATTTTAGAGTTTGAGTGACAATATGTTTAATTTTCTGGTTGAACCGATTCATTTTGATTCGGTTCAATTGGTTTCAAACTTCTAAAGTCAAAACTAAACTAAACTAATTTTTTGTTTTCTAATATGTTTTTTCAATTTTTTTGGTTGTTTGGTTTGTTTACTCACCCCAAATATACAACAACAAAGGAAATTAACATCACATTAATTTTTAAAATCCATTTCCATATCATATCTTCAATCTACCTTATATATATATATATATTGGAGACTTTAAATTGTCTTTAAAGAACCCTAGAGGTTGAAATCTATTGAATGAGATTTTATTATTATGTTTTGTTATTTCTTATATTTGTTTAAATGTATTTCAGATTTTGTTAGTATTCAGTGTTTCACGTGATGTCTTCTATACTCTATCTTTCTACTTTAGGACATTGAGGATAATGTCTCGTTTTGGTTGGACGGAGAGGGTAATAGTTGATACTGAAAAAAAACTAATTGTGTTTTCTTTTTTATAAACCATTTGCAAACTGTTGTTACTAAGATGGCAGAGTAAGGAGGAATTTTATTGACTCTTGAGACATACCTTGGTTAATATTTTTTAATGGTTATTTGTAATATTCATAACAAGTGTTGTAACCCAATTTTAGATTCACTAAAATTTTCTCGAATGTTATTTTATTTTATTATTCATAACAAAAAAATAAAAAAAAAATTTTAAAATATATTTTCTCGAGTCAACAACATCTTTTAATCAAAACCAAGTCCATCAGGTCAATACGGGTTAAACCATGTCGATCAGGATGAAAAATGAGTTTTGGGTCGTTTCGGGTTAAAACCGTCATTTTCGGTCAAAACCGAGTCCATCGGGTCAATACGGGTTAAACCATGTCAATCGAGATGAAAAATGAGTTTCGGGCCATTTCGGGTCAAAACTAAGTCCAGTGAGTCAATACGGGTCCAGCCATGTCGACCAGGATGAAAAATGAGTTTCGGGTCGTTTCGGGTCAAAACCGTCATTTTCAATCAAAACCGAGTCCACCGAGTCAATACGGGTCCCACCATGTCGATCGGGATGAAAAATAAGTTTCGAGCCATTTCAAGTCAAAATCATCATTTTTAGTCGAAACCGAGTCCATTGGGTCAATACAGGTCCCACCATGTCGACCGGGATGAAAAATAAGTTTCGGGCCGTTTCGGGTCAAAACCGTCATTTTCGGTCAAAACCGAGTCCACCAGGTCAACACGGGTCCCACCATGTTGACCGGGAAAATGAGTTTCAGACTATTTTTGGTCAAAACTGTTATTTTTGGTCAAAAAAACCAGGCTTACCGAGTTGATACCCGTATAAAGATTTTTTGGTAATTAAAATTGATTTTTAGAGGATGAAAAGCTTTTTCTAATACTGATTTGAGTTTTTAATTTTACCCCTATAAATAAATATTATTATTATATATAATAAAACAAAAAAAATAATACAGTTTTGTCACAGTAGGCGGAGGATTTTTGTCGCTGGTAAGCGATGCAGCTGTACATTGAAAATTTTGCACAATCCGTGATTACTTGCACAATCCGTGATTCATTGTCCCCTGTTATTGGTTATAAATAGCCAATGAAACTAAGCCAGAAGGATAAGAAAAAAAGAAAAGAAGAGAAATCCAAATTCGAGCGCTTACTATTTACTTACTATTTGTGCTACTATTTTAAACTATTTACTTATTTTCTACTTTTTCTTCGCGAGCAAAATGTTAATTTAAAAAAAAACAATTTGAAAAATAATAAAAATATCCTAACCATTAGATCTAATAGTGTTTAAATCTAGGCCTTTGATTTTTTAGGATACAATAGGCTTTACCACACCGGATTAGAACTCAAATTCTTGTTGCGCCACGTCATCAGGTGTACCCCACATTCGGTACACCGCGCCACACCGGAATAAAGCTCAACCCATCTGGACCGTCCGATCAACTTGCAAATCAAGCCAATCAAAGCCGCACGATCAGCTCATCCGTGATGCAACGGTTCACAGCTTTGAGACGCACCGGTGTACCATACTTGTGTTCACACCGTAGCAAATCTCAGAGTCTCTGTCTCCTCTTGCCGGCGATTCTCTCTCTCTCATCGGATCTTCCATTTCCGGCAGTTTTAAGCCAGAAAAACACCACAGAAAGGTGTATCATCCCCTCTAAAGCAAAACCCCGGCCGTTTTACGTGTTTTCACCGTTGAATTTGGCCGGAAAAAAGCCGCAACAATCATCAGTCAACCGAGCTTCAAATCGACGATTCTCCCTCATCAGCCATCAATAGAAGACGAGACCACCGCCATCAGAATCCTCGCCCTCAAATCTACCAGAATCAACCATATGTTGGCCGGAAGCTCATTGGAAAATTTCACTGCCTCCAACAGTAACTCTCTCATCAGATCTTCCATTTCCGGCCATTTTAAGCCCGAAAAACACCATAGAAAGGTGCATCGTCCCCTCTGAAGCAAAACCCTACCCTTTTACGTGTTTTCATCACCGAATCTGGCCAGAAAAAGGCCACGACAGTCACTGGCCAACCGAGCTTCAAATCGACGATTCTCCCTCATCAGCCATCAACAGAAGACGAGACCACCTCCATCAGAATCCTCGCCCTCAAATCTACCAGAATCAACCATCAGTTGGCTGGAATCTCATTGGAAAATTTCACCGCCTCCAACAGTAACCGCGCGAGCCACACGCGCCGCCAATGATATTTTCGTAAATTTCTGATAAATCCGAGGGTATTTCAGTCTTTTACCTATACAGTGGCACTCAGGTAATTTTTTATAATTTTTATGGTACTTTTGATATTTTTATATATAAATACTTGTAAATTTTTTTTGCATGTAAAAAAAACAAAATAAAACAAAATAAATTTAAAATAAATAACGACGCGGGTCCAGCACCCATTTTATCATGTCACTGTTCATGGGTTCAAAACCCGATTCTCAAGTATGGATATACCCATTTTTCAACGATATCAAAATAATTTTTGTTTTATAAAATAAATATTATTTGTCGACACGTCTCTTTTATTTATAGAAAAGGACCGATGTCAAAAATTTAAATACCAAATATCGATTATGTCCATTACTATTTCTTTTGGTAAATCAGACGTAACTCTCCTTTTTAGGGACAAACATCGACATTTTAGACAAAGTTTTCTAATTTTAGGGACTGATGTCATTTTTAACGTGTCTTTTATTTTTAGGAACCGAATTTAACCATCTTAAAGTTTTTTGCAAATAAGCTTAAAATATAATAGCATTTGAATCAAAATAAGAAAAACACACAAGTAAAGGTAACCTTTCTCTGAAAGGATGTTTTAAGGGTGGTGTCTACCTTCCCTTAATACTAACCCAATACCTGAATCTCTGGGACCAGTGTCTAATTTTGGATTTCTAGTTCCCTCAAATTACTAGATGGCGACTCCAATAAAAATCTTTATTCCCCCCAATCAAGAAAAAAGCTTATTCTTTTTGTTAAATAAACAAAAAAAAGAGTGGAGTCGTCCCCCGACGTCGTGTAGTGACAACAAGATCTATTAAAATACTTCTTGAAATATTTAGGTTTACAAACTCTCGTATTGTTCTCACTTAATTCTTCTCATGTACTCATTTAACATGTATTCTTAAACCTTAATTTTCACACACACATTTTAATATATGATTGTGGGTTGCTCATTAGATTATTATATTATTTATGTTCTTTTGTTAAAGGTAACAACTAAGAAAAAAGGATTGTATATAATTTGAAAACAAAAATAACGTAATGATAATAAAAATGTAGATAAGTTAGGTTTCGTAGACTCCCTAACCTAAGCAATTAAGCCCAAAAGGGGTGTCTTAACACCTAATACCCTAAAGTCAACTAACTTAGGAGCTATTGACCTAACGCTTGTTACATGAGTTGAGGAAAAAAGTTTAAGGGAATCAAATATTGCACTATCTACTATCAGTATCTACAACCCGAGTTACTAAGCTCGTAGGGTGTCTCAACACCTAATGCCATAAAACCAACTGGTTTAAGAGTCATTAGCCAAAAGCTTATTACATGGGTTAAAGATGCATGGTGTTTTAAGTTATATGTATATATATTAAAAAAATAAGAAAAAAAATAAATAATCTCAACCCAAGGAAGTGAACCTTAAACATTAGAACAAAAAATTTGTTTTCTTTCAAGAAAAGTCTCATAACTATGTGTTGATATATTAAGCATTAAAAAAAAGGTTATTAATATCTTGTTTAAGAGGTATTGAGCAGATATATAAATTTAATGAGAGTTTGTTTATCCGGATAGATTAATAAAAGTTGAATGATAAATACCTTACTTTGTGGAATTTATAAATTATTTTTCTTTTTTAACACTTTGATTACTAGGGACTAGTAATAAGCTGGTTGAGAGGGGTGATTAATACTTAAAAGTGTATTTTTATCAAGGTTTTATATCATCATTTTACACTTGAAGTATCAATAACTCCTTAACTAAAGCATGTTTTATAATAATATATCTAATAATATAAG
>NW_011499951.1:774551-810988 GCF_000495115.2 Populus euphratica
AACTCAATATGGACTTTAATGTTTGATACTAACATGTTTTATATTTGTTATCTTGTTCACTCTTTAATACTTTGCTTGTTAAATGACTAATCTAGATTTATGTTGTATAACACTTCGTACAACAAATACTTGGCACTTTCATAGCCCATATTATATAGTATAACCGACACCTCAGCTATGAAAGGAACTTGATTTGTTGTTAACATAAGTTATAATCATAAATGTCTGACGAGATTTACAAGCATTAGCATTAATCAAATCAGATGACTAATGTAATCATGTTAACAATTTATAATTTGATTGGAACCTTCTTTGTGTGTGGTTTCCAATTGAATAATAAGAGTTTATATTATACTTGTTTGACATGCTATTAGTGGATCCTCTAACCTTAACATTTATTGTTATCATTATTTAATCTTTACGTTAATCTTCCATCTAAAAGTTCTCATCAACTTTTTCTTCTTCTTCTTCTTCTTCTTTATTACTACTACTATTATTACTACTACTACTATTTTTATTATTATTGTTATTATTGTTACTATTGTTGTTGTTATTGTATTATTATTATCTCTAATTTATATAATTAACCTCCTTGTGGTTCGACCCCTATCTTGCTGGGTTATTTATTACTTCAACACTCCTACACTTAGGAGAAGACATCAATCTTTTGGTCGTGTCGAGGGCATTTTGATATTTTCATTTTTTTCCTGAATTGTTTAATGCTTAAAGTTATTGAAGCGAGCTCGGCATGCCCTAGCACATTGGTGGCATCTACATCATTCAGGTAATGTATGTGACACCACTTAGTGGATGTAACTGGCCTTCCACTGTCTTTCTAAATATGTCGTCGTATCTTTTTCTAATTAAATGGCACATGGCAGATTACGACTGTCGAGTTATCACCCATGACCATTTGATTTTTCTTTTTTTTTTCTTTTTTCTAATAGGTAATATACACCATCGTCCTCTTTGTTTGTTACTTTTCAGTTTCAATCATCATTCAATTAATTTCTTATTTTGTTCCTTTTCCATTAATAAAATTTTTTTTTTTTTTTCAATTTAATCCTTTAATTGAAATTTCTCATATTTTTTTGTTTTCATTTCGGTTGTCATTTTTTAAAATTTCTAATTTTGTCCTTAGAACTTTTGTTGAAGTTTTTTTCCTTTTAATTTCATCCTTCAATTAGATTTTTTATTGTTTTATTTTTTTCAGTTTGACTCTCGTTCTTTTAATTATTTTTCCTTTTAATTAATTCTATTTTTCAATTCAATTAAACTCCCTAATTGAAAATTTTTATTCCTCTAATTAATGTTTTTTCTCACCCTCATTTTTTATGCTTTTTTGTAATTAATTTTTTTCTGGTTTCATCTTTCGACATTTAGTTTGTTAGGAATTCAACTTTTGCATTAATTTCTTTTTTTAATATTAGTTTTATGATTATCTTCAAGTTTTTTCTATTGGTTTATCCTGGTTTCATGATCTAGGTCATGATTTTTGCATGGATGTTTTGAATATAACTTTTTTTCAAATTGTAATGTTTTATTTTATTTTTTAAAGAATTATAATAATTCATCTATTTTTTATACAAAATAAAGTTTATTTTCTAAAATAAAAAATATTTTTTAAAAATTATATTATTGATGTGTTCGGCCTTACATAATATTTTTTATGACCTAAGTTTATTCAACCAGTTTTATTTGTGTTTATCTTATAAATCATGGGTTTTTTATGATGTAAATTTATTTTTTATTTAAATAAATAAATAAGTTAACTAAACACAATCGGAAATATATCTTATTTTATATTATGAAATATTTTTATCTCACTTGCATAAAAGTTTTAATTTACATTTTAAATTTTTATATAAAAATAAATATTGAAACAATCTATATACCCAATATTTTTTATAAAAAAAAAAATTATAACGTGCAGCGAACTGCAGGCAAAAGCCATTGGACTGTGGTGATTTCAAGAAAGAGTCAATAGCTTCTCTCTCACGAAAGGGGTGGAAAATAGCATTTTTGGTAATTTTAAAGTTTTTTTATAGAATAATCAAAATTGCTAATATGAATTATTACAGGATCATAACTTACCTTTCTCAAAACCAAACAATATGAATAATTGAGGACCATAGCATAACTTTCTTAAAACATAAATGGTCAAAATAATCCCCATCGTTTCACTGTTTATTTTGTAGAGAACTAGTTTTATCACTTGCATTTTGTCTATGATAGAATTTCAAGTTAATTTAAATAATAATAATAATAAGATAATGTGTTAATGGTATAGATTTATTTAAAAATATCATGATTTTTTTTTAATTCAGAAATGCAAACATACTTTTCCGTAAATATATTGTTTATGCTACAAATAGAATTTCAATTTAATTTTTAATATAGTAAAAAAAGGTATTAATTTTATGAATAGGTTCTCTTATATTATGATTTTTTTTTAATTGAAAACACACAGAGATGCTATTTGCACTTAATAAAATAAATAAATAAATAAATATCAATAAATTATGAAAGAGTTGTTAATGTTAATTAAATACTTAGCTATTCTTTTTTTTTAAAGCAAAATACAATTGAGTATGCAAATATTTAGACCCAACTATTTATTTTTAATTTATTTGATTTTATTTTTTTTTAATTTTAGAGGTTGTGTTTTCTTATCAAGAACAAATAATATTTAATTTTATAAATAGAACATGCAAATAAATTCTATTTATATTAAATATAAAAGAAGAGATCTCCTTTAAAATTATAAAAATGAAAAATAATTATAAAAAATAACTAATGTTTAAAAAATATGAACTAAAAAATGTTAAAATGAGAGAAATAGAATATTAATCTAAATTTAAATTAAAAAGTTGACAAACCAATAAATTAGAAAAGAGTTGTTAATGTCATTTAAAAGCTAAAATAGAAAGTCAATCTTTATTTTAAAAACCAAAGACCTATGAGTATTCAAATATTTAACTATGATTTTTTTAATTTATATGATTTTTTTTAATCTTAGATGAATAATTTTTATTTTATGAATACATCATGCAAATGTGATATATTTATATCACATATAAAAAATAATATCAATTTAAAAGATAATTAAATATATAAAAATATAAAATGATTTAAGTAACAACTACAATTTAAAAAAGGAGAATAAGAAAATTTAAGTATCACAGGAATTAATTGAAACCTAAATTTTTTTTTTAAAAAAAAAAAAGCAAAGTGAAAAATACATAAAAATAGGGAAAGCATTAATTTATATTTGATTAAAAAATTAATCAAAATAAAAAAAGATGTCAAATAATGATGTATCCACCCTACATGCCCAACATTAAATACAAGAACCCAAGTTCATGCATAATTATTTTTTAAAGAATAAACGATATATTATTTATTTTTTTCTAAAAAAAAATGAAAGGTCGCCTGTATTAATAAACAACCTACTACCTTCTAAGTTGTTTAGAATCTCATTACCGCCATGGTGTCTAGAAAACCGAGTTTGGCATAGGAATCCGGTTCCAATCTATTTTCACCTAAAAGCACCACAAAACCTTCATTAACCACCTACCAACCCTAATAAACCCCAAAACACTTCAAAAAAAATCAAATCAATAAAATCTAAACAAACTTTAATTTAATTTTTTAGTATATTTATAAAAAAAATCATTATTAATCAAATAAAAAAAATTTAAACAGGCTTGAATCTATTTTTTCAGCATGTTTATATAAAAAAAACATCGTTATAAAAAATTTTTTATAGAATTTATAGAATGGAATATTTTAATATAAAGATCAGTAATTTTTATATTTTAATGAATTTCTTTTTCTTTTCTTAAGAACTAAAAAATAAATAAAATAAATTTTTGGATTAAATAAAAATTCTAAAAACCTTAAGATTGTCCGTGCATTTTCTTCTTATTTTATTTTGTAGTCTCTCATTTTTAATATTGTATTTGTACTAATTTAAAACCCAATTTTTTAGTATAACTGTAAATGAACAATGATTATCCCTATTTGTTTTAGTTTTATTAATTAATAATCAATGACAATTATTTATTAATAAATAATTTGTGCATTAAGAGATACCCTTGTTCCCCGTAGCGTAGGCTAGATATTGTGATTCGAACCCCACACCCATGCTGGCGGAAGATGAAAAACATGGTGGGTCCAGGAGACCATCCGGCCTGGAAAAGAAATGCTGGCCGAGCCGAGACTCAAGCGTCGTGGCAAGGATGGTTAACACGATCGTTGTCACGTGATATCATCAGCTGTCTTGTTTCAAGATTTTGCAACATTATCCTATTCCATATCGCATCAAAGTGGGGGCATTACCTTAGCTGTAAGCCTGTAATGCCTCCTTTGAGATATGATGAGGCTCCTAATCAAACATATTATGATATGAACGAAAGAATTTACGTGACGGTACTGCTCTGTACTGGGTCATATCCAACGGTGGCTTTCATGAATAATGATGATTAAAAATCAAAACCGATGTGTTGTAATCACAAGAGTTTTTCCAGAACAGTCAGTGTGTGGATGAAATGGACTGTTCAGGAGGCGTGCGGCTTCGATGATGATGATGAAATTGACCGTACGTGTTCATGGTTTGATGAAAAACTAAATCAAGTGTAAAAACGGACGCAAATTTGGTCTGCACTCTGACTAAGGATAGAAGCCAACGTCCTCGAGCTTGTGTATATTTCCAGTGCAAAATGCATTACCAGTTTATGGGCCAATGTCCTCGAGCATTCTTTCTGGAATCTACTGGCTTTAAGTGCACCAGTACACGATGTGAAATTCGGAAACAGTGCTGATAACGGGGCCTTTTTCTTTTTCTTTTCTTCTTCCAGGTTGATTGCCTTGATTTCCTATTCATTTTCCTTCCACAGCTTATTACCTCAAAATTATCTTATCTCAAGTTCTCTCAATTACAAGCTTGCTGATTTAGTTTTCAATTTTTCTGCAGACATGACGTTCAAATCCAATACTCCACGTTCCGAATTTGGATCTCCAAAGATTGAGAAAACTAAAAGGATCCTGACTAATCATATGCACTTGTACTGTGGGCGTGTAAATCAAACGAGCCCTTGTAAGATAAGAGGCATGTGCTTGGCTTTTTCCTCCGCTGAAGATACCTCGGTCCAATATGCAAACATCCCCTAAACTTCTTTGTTTTTAAATTTTAAAAGTGTTTTTAAAAAAAAATTAAATTGTTTTCATTTCAAATAAATAATTTTTTGATGTTTTGTTGTTATTTAAAATAATTTTTAAAAAATAAAAATTATTATTTTAATACATTTTAATTTAAATAAAAATTATTTTAAAAAGCAATTACAGTTATATTTTTAAATCAACTATTACCCTATATGATTCTGGAACCATCACAAATACAGACACAAGGGATTCACTTAAAAAAAGGATTGCGTCCACTATAGAATGATGGAGACGATTGGTACGGGCATTAAATTTGGACCCGTCTCTTAGTTTTATATACATTTGACCAATTCCATGGTCCTCCAAAAAATATATACAAATGCCATGTTGGTGAACAAGCTCAAACCTAGGGTTCTTCCTTTGACCTCCCCATGTGCAGCTCCCATCCCAACTTTGCTCTGAAAAGTCCAGAAGAGTCCAAGATCGATGTTTCACAGATGGATTGTTCGGCTGAAAAGTTGCTCATTCACGAGCTTAGATATATATATCCAAGAAAGTGCCTCAATAATGTCAAACTTCCAGAAGCTCTAACCCTGTTGCAGCAAAAGAGATTGGTTAACATTTGTTTGTCTCATGGAAGGGATAACATCAAGTTAGTTTGTTTTAGATTAAAGCAGCGATTCGTGGGGTTCATAAATCTTAATAAAGAAAACAAGATCAAATCAAGGCCAAACAGCTGCTACACCGATTATTAGCTCCTTCCAATAATGGAGTGTGTTTATATATATATATATATAATGGATTGCTTTAAGTCGTTTAAAAATTATGAAGGTTGCTGTGAAGGTTGTCCTGCACCTTGCATCGCAACCTTCACGATTTTGTTTTACATGTGTGAAGGTTGAGCTGTACTCAATATAGCAACTTTCACTATTTTTATTTTTAAATTTTAAAGGTTGAACTGTTTTCAGTAGTGCAATCTATTAAATCTCGGGTTTTTGTGAGATTTTCGTACTTTTATTTTCTGATTATTAAATCTCACAAACAATAACTAAAATTAAAGATGTTTCCAAGAAAAACATAATGCAGTAATTAGTAAGGATTAGAAATGAAGAGTTGAGAGGAGTCAAATGGAGGGTTCGTAGAGCTTTGGCTGTTAAATTATGAGATTCACGTGAAATTATAATTATAATTATATTATACAAAAACTAATAGTCCTTGGTCTTTCATTTCTTTATATATATATATATATATAATAAGCTAAAGATCACCGGGAATTCATCCAATGTACGGTGGATCAGTAATTCACATGCCTTTTTTTTCATTTTTTGCGCATTTTTTTATTTGTTTTTTTATTTTTTTATATTTTTTTCTAAAATTATCTTTATCAATTTTATTTTTTTATATTGAACTGGTAAAAAAATTTAATTTATAATTTTTTTATTTAAAATACTGTAGATGGTTATGATGTTTTCCCACGTAATTTTTTTATTTTATTTTTTTATATTTTAAAATTATATTTGTTAATTTTAATTTTTTTTAATATGAAGCTGATTGAGAATTTAGTTTTGTATTTTTTCTTTAAAACATTGTTGATTGCTATAGTGTTTCTCCAAAAAAAATTTATTTTTGTTTTTTATGATTTTTCCTAAAATTATCTTTTTTATTTTATGTTTTAATATTGAGCTAATTAAAATTATAGTTATAATATGTGAGTAAAGCACTATAGCTTTCCTCATAAATTATTATGGATTACTATAGTGTTTTTTTCCACATAGTTTTTTATGTTTTTTTCTAAAATTATCTTTATCAATTTTATTTTTTTATATTGAACTGGTAAAAAAATTTAATTTATAATTTTTTTATTTAAAATACTGTAGATGGTTATGATGTTTTCCCACGTAATTTTTTTATTTTATTTTTTTATATTTTAAAATTATATTTGTTAATTTTAATTTTTTTTAATATGAAGCTGATTGAGAATTTAGTTTTGTATTTTTTCTTTAAAACATTGTTGATTGCTATAGTGTTTCTCCAAAAAAAATTTATTTTTGTTTTTTATGATTTTTCCTAAAATTATCTTTTTTATTTTATTTTTTAATATTGAGCTAATTAAAATTACAAAAAATTTATTTTTGTTTTTTATGATTTTCCCTAAAATTATCTTTTTTATTTTATGTTTTAATATTGAGCTAATTAAAATTATAGTTATAATATGTGAGTAAAGCACTATAGCTTTCCTCATAAATTATTATGGATTACTATAGGGTTTTTTTCCACATAGTTTTTTATGGTTTTTTCTAAAATTATCTTTATCAATTTTATTTTTTTAATATTAAGCTGGTTAAAAATTATAATCACAAGTCAATGCAAAAAAGGCTAAATTATGTGGGGAAAATACTGTAACTTTCCTCATAAAACACTGTAAATTGATACAGTTTTTCCTCATATAGTTTTTTTCCAGTTTCTTTTGTGTTTTTTTTTAATAATTTTTTTTAATCATATTTGTTAATGTTATCTTTTTAATATTAAGCTGATTAGAATTTAACTTTCTAATAAAGTTTAATCATGTGGGGAAAGTATTGTAACTTTCCTCACAAAAAACTGTGGATTATTACACTGTCACTTTACATTTTTTTTCTTATGATTTTTTTAAATTATCTTTTTCAATTTTATTTTTTTAATATTGAGCTGGTTGAAAATTACAATTATAAGTCATTATAAATAAGGCTAAATCATGTAGAGAACCACTAGAGCTTTCATCACAAAACACTATAAATTGCTATAGTGTTTCCAGCATGTTTTTTTTATTCTTTTTTTGTGTTTTCTATTTTATTTTTTTAAAAAAATATCTTTATTGATTTTTTTTAATATTAAACTAATTGAGAATTTAGCTTTGTAATTTTTTTCTTGCACTGTGAATTGCTGCAGTAATTTTCCATATGATTTTTTTTAAAATTATCTTTGTCAATTTTTTTTTAATATTGAGATGGTAAAAAATTATAATTACAATAAAACTAAATCATGTAGAGAAAATGTTGTTATTTTCCTTACAAAACACTGTAGATTGTTACAGTATTCTCTAAATGGTTTTTTTTAATAATTCTTTCCAAACTTGTCTTTGTCAATTGTACTGGGAAAAATGCTATAGTTTTCCTCATAAAATATTGTCAATTGCTACAATATTTTTCATCATAGGTTTTTTTCCTTTCAAAATTGTTGTTGTCGATTTTTTTAATATTAAATCAGTAGAGAATTTAGCTTTGTAATTTTTTTTTTGTTTTTTATTAACAGAAAAGCTAATAATATATAGTGAAAGTACTATATTTTTCCTCACAAAACACTTTGGATTGCTACAAATCATTTTATTTAGTCTCTAAGTTTTTTTATCATCAAAATATTTTTTTTTCTATCATGAAATATTGGCTCCATCATACATTTAGTTTCTATTACTTACCTAGTGTTGGTTCACAATTATAACACTATCAAGTATATTTATTTTATATGCCCACAGGAGCGCACAAGCATACTGTCTTGTGCGCGCGCATGTGTGGGGGGAAGCACTATTTATTCAGGCACTTTTTTTTAGTCCCTAAAATTTTTATACTTTAATCTCTTAATTTCTTTATTTTCTAGTTTGGTCCTTTAAAATTGGTTTGATTTGTGATTGGTATTTGTTATTTATTTTCTATGTGTGCATATAGGGATCTTATGATGTCGGGAAAATATTATATTGCTTAGTTAATCCTCAGTTTTGCAAAATAAAATCTAATTAATTAATTTATAATAATTAGAGCTTTCAATAACCGAATTTAAAGCTTCAAGAAATGTTCAATTCTTTTCTTCTTTTTCTTCTTCTTCTTCTTCTTCTTTTTTTTTTCTTTTTGTGCCAAAATCAGGTCAATAAGGGAGTTCATGTACTTTTTTTATTTCGATCCCATAACTCTTTTTTTCAATTTGATCCCTTCGCATTAGCTTTATTTGAGATTTGTCTTGGTAGTTTGTTTTGATTACCTTAATATAGGGATCTTGCAATATCGAGAAATGCTTTTGATGTTTGGTTGATACTTAGTTTTGCAAAATAAAATAAAATTCAGCTAATTTTAAACAATTATGTGGTAAAGGACCAAAAATGAAACTAAAACAAATTAGGGACTCGGTAATCTAGTAAGAAAAATAAGTTGGCACATGCAACACACACCATTGAGTGAAAGACTTTTGTTGCCTTTAAATGGCTCGTTAAATGTCTCTTAGTAACCAAATGGTGGCTTCCACAATGATGTTAAAAGCACTAGGTCATGCTCTTTCCAGTAGTATGGTGTGATAGTTAGGCTTTGACGAGCTTTTTTTCTTCTTCTTGTTTTCTCTTATTTTAATTAAGAATCATGATGGCTTGCAAAATTTGAAAGGTATCATGCAATTTATTTATTGTATCAAATTTAATTTTTATTTTTTTGTTGCTTTTTATTTTATTTTGAATATTTTTTTATTTATTTTTTATTTCAATTTCATCCTTTAGCATTTGGTTTCATTTTATTTTTATATTAAATTTGGTTCTCATTGTTTTCATTACTATTTGTTTTTTTCATCATCTTCTTAATTAAATTTACTTTTCAATCTCATCCCTCAACATTTTGTTTCATTTTATTTTTATATTAAATTTGGTTTTTATATTTTTAATTGTTATTTTTTCTTTAGATCCCTTTTAAATTATTTTTTTTAATTTTATCCTTTAACATTAGATTGGTTAGGTATTGAGTTTTGTAATATTTTTTAGTATGGTGATCCTAGTCTTATGACTTGGACTACGGGTAAGAAATGTTCACCCAAGTTGACATAGTGTTTTTCTTTAACATTTTTAAATTTTTTTTTTTTAGTTTCATCTTTCATCATTTATTTACTTGAAAGTTGACTTGCATTGTTTTATTTGATTTTTTTTATACGAGGTTATCCTAGTTTAACGAACAGGTTATGAATTTGATATACTAACTCGAGTTAATTTGTTTATTTATTTTAATTTATTTTTTTTAATTTATCATTCAACATTTGCTTTCCTTATATCTAAGCTTTAGATTTTTTTTATTTTTTTCTTTATAAGGATATGCTATTCTCATTTAATTTTTACTTTATTATTAAATAAGATTATTGAGACTTTTAAAAAATATTTAGAAAGTATTTTTTATAATATGGACATACATTTATATTTTATTAGTCATTATCTTTTTTATTGCTATTAAATTTTTTTATAATATTATAAAATAAAATAAAATAAAATAAAATTATTAAATTGATTTGAATCCATGACCGTGTATCATATTTTTCTTGTTTATTTATAGACTTTGTCATCATTTAAATATTTTTTTTATAATTAAAAAAATTGAAGTCCAGTGGCAGAATAGAGCGTCCCATCTATCTTTGTATAAAATCTAGTCAGCAGAGGATAAGCCAGAACAGTAACTGGTGACCACAGACAGGTAGATGAGGGTAGAGCTGGAGGATGGTGACATTGCACGACAAGACAAGATCACTTCATTGGAATATTTAATTTAAATTTGCGTATTCTTTGTCTCTTTTTGAGCTCCTAAAAGCATCCAAGAAGCAACACTGGTCAAAGCACCCGCCTATTATATCTATGTCCATGATTTTTTAAAGGAAAGCAGTATAGTTTTTCGTGATTATATAATATAATATGGTATTTTGCTGAGTTTAACTCTAATTAATTTAATTTAATTTAACATAGGTTGATTTTAAAGGATTGTTGTGGTAATTAAGGAGATAACTTTTTTTGTTTTTTTGGTTTAAACCTTGGGATTAGTAACAAATGATATTATTAAAATTATTTGGAAAAAAGCCCTTGATTAACATATAAACTAATCACAAATTACTTTTTTCCTTGAAAAAACTTTTGATGTTCATTAACACTTGATGTGGGAGAGAGTGTATATGTTTGTATACTTTGTTAGAGAATTAATAAATGGAAAGAAAAAAGAGAGAGCATCATAAAGGGATATTTTTTTATTTAAATAGAAAAAATCATTAAAAAATAACTAATAACATATATTTGTGTGTTATTAAATTTTTTGTAAATTTATTAATTATAATTATCATCTTGTCGGCCCTCTAACGAGTACAAATTAAGGTATCTATTAGGTTATTGAGTTAATTAATTTTTTATTTTTAACAAAAAATTAAAGGAGAGTTTTTGGAATTGTTTTCTTAACTATGTTTTTAAAAAATTTAAAATTTTATTTTTTTTAAAGATTATTGTTTTATATTTTTATATCATTTTGATGTATTGATAATAAAAATAATTTTAAAAAATATTATTTTAATATATTTTAAAAAAATTATCTTAAAAAATAATAATTATTATACTCTCAAACATCCTCGGAAAATGAACTTTATTATATTTGGATTGAGTCAAATAAGATAAACTAAATTTGAATTGAATCAATTACGATATTTGATAAGATAAACTTTCTATTTAGTTTAACTTCAACACCAACATGAATCAAATTTTATATTATATATTTTTAATATTAACTCATCAAATCAAGCCAGATTTGATAATTATAACACCATTTGTAATGTATTAAAAAATAAATTATAAGCTAATTTTAAAAAATATATATTGAAAAAATCAAAATATTCTAAATCCTTGTGTATGATAAGAAAAACATCCCATGAGTTTATAGCCACAAACAAACTTTTCATATAATTTTTTTATACAGATAGATATGATAATGATGGAATGTCAATTATTTGAAATCCAACAAATTCATAATTTATTACTTACAGATTAATACATCTATTTATATGAAAATTTATTGCCAAACTTTCCGTTTTTTAATTCCTGAAAATAGTTTTCCCGTATTTATAAGTATATAATAATAATACTTTGTTTGTGGTGAGGGAGGGATTGGATTTACATATGATTCTCATTTTGACGGTGATTAATCCAATCCTTTCGGCGCTGATAAGGCCGCGTATGTGTTCGCAGGAACAGAAAATTGAGGATCATCATGGTGTTCTATTGGTTACTCTCCCTATTGATTTTGAAAAAAATAAATAGATGTAAATAGAAAGAAAAATTATAAGTGAATGATTTTTAATATTTTTTATATATCATGAATTTTATTTTATTTTTAAAAATAAAATCTAAAAAATAATGAATAAGAAGCATAAAATTGATATTGCTTTGCACTCATTTGAATAAGTACGTTTTTTTTAATAATTAACTTTTTTGATTAATAATAAATATAATGATAAAAAACCTTATCTTATATATATCAATCTTATTGGAATAATGTTATTTAAAAAAAAAATTATTAACAATTTTAACAATTTTATTTTTTAATATTATATTTTTTTATTGAAATTATATCACTCTCATAACATGAATTATGAGTTTGACCGATTAATTTGACTGTCTTGAATTTTTTTTTTAGTCATTTTTTTTAATTTTTTAATTTAATATTAAGTTAATTGAAAATTAATTTATAATTTATTTATTTTTGCTTTCTATTAGATTATTTTAATTTCATGATCTAAAAATAGTGTTTAGCCAGTTAACCTGGATTGATACGGGCTAACTTGAGTTGATCCGGATTGTTTTTTTTATTTTTTAATTCAAGCTTTTCTCCAATAATATCATTCAATATTAACTTTATTGAAAATAGAGTTTTATAATTTATTTTAATTTACTTTGCATGAAGATATCTCGATTTCATGATTAAGATTACAAATTTTGGTATTTTAACCCTAATTAAAACAATTTTTTTTATTTTTTTTTCTAAGAGGCTATTTCAGTCTCGTGACCAAGTCATAAGTCCTTTGATATTGGATTTACTTTTTATTAGATTGTCCATGTCTCATGATCTGGATCATGGGTTTAATGGGTTAACCCAGTTGACTTAAGTTTTTTTATTAATTTTTTTCATTTAATATTATGTTTAACTGAGAATTAGACTTTATGTTTTTTTTGTTTGCTTTTTATTGGGCCATCCTATTTTCATGACTAGAGAATAATACTTAATGAGTCAACTCAAGTTGATTTATTTTATTTTTTATGTCATTATTTTAATTAAAATTTTTATAAATTTAATCGTTCAATAATGGATCTAAAATGGTTGATTAAGAACTCAACTTTGTAATTTTTTTTATTTACTTTTTATGGGATTATTTTAGTCTCTTAACTAAAGTTATGAATTTGACAGGTTAACTTGGATTAAATCATGTTATTTTTTTTTTAATTTTTATAAAATTATCTCGCTCTCATGACCCGGGTTATGAGTTTGACAAATTGAGTTAGGTTGTTTTTATGTTTTTTTTTTTTTAAATTGATTTATTTTTCTATCATCATCCTTTAATAATTAACTAGTTAAAAATTAAATTTTATAATTTATTTTAATTTAATTTTTATATCGTTATCTTGATCTTATAGTTTAGATTGTGAATTTATTAGATTAATTTATGTTATATTTTTAGGTTTTTTAATTAATTATTTTTTAATTTTATTATTTTAAATTAATTGAGAATTATATTTTATAATTTATTTTAATTTATATTATAGTATGATAATATAAATCTCAAATTTAACATGATAATGGGTCATCTAGTTTTCTTTTATACCTGCATTTAGTTTTTTTTTTCCTTAAAAAAATATTAATAATATATAAATATTTATTTCATGTTCAGATTTTTTTCTGACGCGGGTGTCAATGGTCCAGTGCGTGTATATACAAATACATCCAAAATCCAACAGTGTCTTTTACCATCCTTGCTGGTGATGTCATGTAAAAAAATCTGTGATGCACCGTTGGATTAAACGCGTGAATCATGCCGGTGGATCTTGTAGGACCCGCTAAATGAGAAGCACGTGTACGACAAAGAATGGCCAGCGGCCTGGGGAAAGTTGTCAGACAGCGGGCCGTGTATCGTGGCCTAATTTGGTTACAAGAAAAGAAAGATAGAAAGATTTCGTGGATTATTATTATAATCATCTCTTTTTTATTTGTTCTTTCTCTTCATCAAATGAAAAGGCTATCTGCTATAACATCAAAAGAGGGTTACCTTCTCGTGTTTTTAAAATAAAATTTTAAAAATAAAAATATATATTATTTTAATATATTTCTAAAAAAATATTTTTTTAAAATAACCTTTATTATTATTTTGTGAAACACTTTCCATCTTCTGATCAAATCTTGTAGAATTTCAATTTTTTTCTTACAAGATAACTGTGCTTTTAATCATATTAAATGTTACTTTAGTGATTATATTCTTTTAATCATCTTTGATAAATTAATAAAATAATCTAGTTTAATTTGTTAAAGATATTTGGTAAGCAATGTAACTAATGTCTACCGCCCCATTATGTAGATTGAGGCTCTCTCTCTCTCTCTTTTGGTTGAATTATCATTTCACCAATTTTTGAAATTTGTTTTAATTTTTTAATATTTTAATGTACTGATATTACAAATAAATTTTAAAAAATAAAAATATATATTATTTTCATATATTTCCATTTTTTTTAAAAAAGTAACTTTTATTACCGTGTAAAACACCTCCTTGTTTAGAAATCTTCCGACCAAATCTTGAAAAAGAATTATAGTAAAGTTATTCCTCTCACATACTCCAAAACACGTTTAGATCCTTCTTTTTTATTTTTCTTCCATGAAATGCATGCATTTAAGAGGTGTATACATAGTACACGTGATAATTGTAGAATTTTAATTTTGTTCTTACAAGAAAAACAATTAGTAACGCCTCCACTCCACGGGTATTATTTTATTTTCACAAGATGTATGCTCATACAAATTTAACTTCACACGTCTTATAAACTATATATAATTTCTAAAAAAAAAAAGAGAGAAATTAATGAATGTAAAAGACACCAGAAATGACGTGAAAAGACAAGGTAGATAGATAAATGGATAGATTAAGCAATATATATAAATAAAAAGGGAGAAACCAAATAATTGAAGCATGCAGAGGTGAGTTGGGAGTACACGCAAATTATGTTAGCGTGCGGTCCTCTCAGGGTTTCACAATCCATCGCACGTGCACTTACTTTTTCCCGATCAGCATGATTGATCAAGAAGTTGTCAAAAAAAGAGAAATGTTATCTTTTTTGCTCTTTATTTGTTTCTTCTTCTTCTTCTTCTTCTTCATGCTTTGGTGATTTTCATAATTCTCTGCAGAAAGAATGAAAAAGCAGCCGCTATCACCGGGCCTTACCCATGAAGCATGCAGCCACAAGCATCACAGTCTCATTTCTCACACCTTTTCATTCTGATTTCACTTTATTTTCTTCATAGCAATGATCGAGTTCAGGCTCAGGGGAATTAAAAATAAAGGACGAAAATAACAAGTTACATCAGGTTCTTTGCTTGCTGACACATCCACGTAGGCCCTTCAGCTATTATTTAATCTCCCATGCAGTCGATTTTACTCTGAAAAAATCCACTCCGTGCGAGTTCTTATTCCCTTCTAAAGATCTCGAGCAGAAGTTTTTGTTTCCCCAACTAGAGAATTTTTAGCTTTCATGGCAGCCATAGCAGCTGATGCGATTCAATTATTTATCGAGCAATTAAATTAAAACATAAAGTGGATGTATAGCTTATATCTTGGTGGATTAATCAACTAGAACATGAGATGGTGGATTTATTAAATATATAATAAAACATTAGCATACACAGTACACAGTTAACAAGTATATCTTTGAAGACAGTGGTTTCTTTTAATTTACTATCTTGAGAAAAGAAGGCCTAGCACCCCTTTAATTAAACAAAAATGTAAATCTCAACTACCATTCATATCTCCTTTTTCTGACCTCACCTGACCTCGATCTATAGTTAAATCAAACATGCAGATAGATTCTATATTGTAATGATGGTGGTATTCTACACTATATATTACTGTTTTTAATTTCATTTCAAAAGTTATTTCATCTTGAAGAAACAATAAATTAGAATTTTTTACTGTTTTTTATTATTTTAATAAAAAAATAAAAAAATATGATTTTATTTATTTATTTTAATACATAATACCACAATCTCAAACACCCTTTTAACCATTATATGAGCATGGAAACAAAAAAGTGCCGATCACTAACTAACAAAAAGAAATACTCCATCCATTCTTGCCTTTTTCAAGAAAAGAAAGCGAGAAAAAAATTGGAAAGAAAAAAGAAAAAGAAAAAGAAAAAGAAAAAGAAAAAGGAAAAAAGAAAGATTCATCCCCGTTCACATGCATATTTGTTTATGCTAACACGAGGGAGCCGCAACAAGCATCTCACGGGGTTGCTCGCCCCCGTTCACATTTCGAAACGGGTTACGATAAAATCTAAGTATGAAAGCTTCGACTACTTTGTTTGTCGGTTCACGACACCAAAGATTACATGCTCCCGGGTTGAATTTGACGACCGGTTCTGTTCTAAATCCGTACAAAAACTTGCCGGTCAATATTATCTTCCATTTTGCCATCTCACTCATCCATCCCAAGCGCTAAAAACCTCACCACATTATATTCTCCAACCCCAACAAATCCCAGCTTTTCTTTCACACCCCAAAAACACTCCTTTTCTCTCTGGGCTCACTTGTTCACCTACCATAAAAAAAATAAATCAGATCAACCCTACCCTAAACTGCTGTCAGACTCTAGAAGAGAAGAGGAATCCCACACTACTGTTTTTCTCTTTTATTTTTATGAAGATTTTGGTGTTTCGATTTTGAGTTATGGAGAGGAAGGAAGCTGTGAAGGTTGAGAATTTTGTTGGTTCTCCAACGTTTAGGTCTACTACTGATCATGTTCAAACTAGTTATCCATTTATGCAGGGTTTTGACTTTGTTGATGATAAGAGCTCTTTAGGGTTTATGGAGCTACTGGGTGTGCAAGACTTTAGTCCTTCTTTGCTTGATATGATACAGGTACAAATACCATCCGTGCAGACTCCGAGTGCTCAAGTGGCTACAGAGGTGGTGGAGTCACCACCAGAGGTGTTGAATCAGCCTGCAACACCCAACTCTTCATCTATCTCATCGGCTTCTAGTGAGGGTTTGAATGATGAACCTGTTAATAAGGGTGTTGATAATGAGGTAGAGGAGCAAGGAAAGACCAAGAAAGAGTGAGTTTTGAGTATTTTATGGTACTTGATTTTTTCTTCAATCTTATGTTTTGGAGAGACCCATCTGAGAAAAGAAGATGGTTTTTTGTGTGTCTGTTTGGTGTAACAAACCAAACACTCCTTTTAGACTAGTGATCAAGAAAATCGAAGTGGATTTCTTTTTGTATAGTGGTTAATTAGAGGCTACGGTTCTTCTAATTTGTTTGTTGGTTTTGTGCTTTGTTTTCCAGGTTGAAACCAAAGAAGACAAATCAGAAGAGACAGAGAGAGCCGAGGTTCGCATTCATGACAAAGAGCGAGGTTGATCATCTGGAAGATGGGTACAGATGGAGAAAGTACGGCCAAAAAGCTGTGAAAAACAGCCCCTTTCCTAGGTACAAACTCCAATGTGAACTCTATTCTTCTAGCCTTTTACTCTCTTTGCTATTTGACTGCAGATTTGGATAAATCTTAGTCCAAATTTTAATGGGTTTGCATTGTCCATGTGTGTTTGATTTAGGAGTTACTATCGTTGCACCACTGCCTCATGTAATGTCAAGAAGAGAGTCGAGAGGTCTTTCAGTGATCCAAGCGTAGTTGTGACCACCTATGAAGGTCAACACACCCATCCTAGCCCAGTTATGCCACGTCCAAACTTTACTGGATCTACATCTGATTCTGGTTTCTCTTCCACTGCTGCCTTTGCCATGCCAATGCAAAGGAGACTCTCTCTTTATCAACAACAACCGCCTTTCCCTCTTGTCAGCTTGTCGCCTTTGGGTTTTGGTTACAATGGAAGTACTACAAATGCTCCTAGTTATCTACAATATGAGAATCGCTTTTACACCAGCCCAGGATCTGCTTTACATAAGGATCACGGGCTTCTTCAAGATCTCGTCCCCTCCCATATGCTGAAGGAAGAGTAGAGGATGAAATATGTCACTGCTTTGTAGTTTTCCTAACTGACCTTTCTAGAGATGGTGTAGATGAAAAGCCCCTTTTACTGATATGGTTTCATGGCGTGGAATTTCTTGCTGACTGCGTTGCGGCCGTGATTTCTTCCAGTTGCACAAGAACTCTTTAACACTTCATCTACTACGGGTTCTTAGCCATCATTCTCAAGACTAGCTTCTTACTGGCTGGGACCAGTTCTCTGGCCCCCCTTTTTGTTTTTGGGTTTTCCCATACTTCTCTGTTTTGTTTTCCTTTCTCCCTTAGGTTGTAAGTAGAGATAGAAGACACCATGTGGAGTAAACTTGTAAGCTAGTATGAGTCTACAGTCTACTTCTCCTTTAATGCTTTTACCCTCTCGTTTGTCTTTTACCATTTGTTTTTGCATTGATTTCTAGAGATAGTGTGGCAGTGAAAGATTTTCGAGTGCTAGGGTTTCCGCATGAGGGTACGGTTACTAAAGAAGCTTTCCTTTTTGTCTAGGAATCCGCAAAGCTATTTGTTTTTCTTGGAAAAGAGAATCCAATCGTGAGTGTTTGGTGAAGATAGTTAATGTGCTGTCCCTAAAAATAAACCAAGGGGTACGAAAGAGGAAGAATATCTTAACCACTCCATAGTCCATACCCCATTTGAGCTCTGCTAAGCGATGGCTTTTTGTTCATTTTGATTTTGATTGTTATGCCCATGCACAGGCCATTCATTTGTTTGGTTCCTCGAAGACTGGTGAGCTAGGGAACCTAATAAAGCAATGGAGCTTGATCACTTTCTGTGGTTCTATGCTTCTGCACGTGATCTTGTTTTTCTGGGAATATTTGTTTCCCTGTTGGATCCCTTGGCATTGTGGCGCAGCTACGAGAGGCGAAAACACGTGGTGTTGCTATCATTGTTCAGGATGCCGATATTGGTGTGCCGTCAGTCGCACCGAACCATTTTCAAAGAATTTTATGTCTGCCAGTCACAATTCATGCTATTTTCAGATGAACGTAATCACGATTTTACCCTAAAGCAACAGTTGGCTGCAGAAAGCCAAGAGTCATGAAAGTTCTCAATTATCCTCGTATCCGATATCCATCCAACTTCTATACCATATGCTAACTTGTGGATGTTCTTGTCGGCAGTGTCATGCTAAAAAAAGCCCTCATTAATGATCCAAGAAACCTTCATAAACCTTCTTGCCTCAACCTTCCATCAATAGTTATACATTATCAGAGCCTTAAAAGCATACACACATGATAACTTGCCATCAACTCATCTCATCGTTTCATACAGCAAAGTGTACAGTTATAAAGGCAATTTGATTTACATGTTATTGAAGATTACATTACTCTTGACGACACCTACCGACTCAGTACTGAAGCTTTAAAAGTGCACAATGCTGCAGCCAGGGAGGGAATATCAGGTAGCAATGCCCTTCACAGCAACGTAGGCCACAAACTCAGCAAGAAACAACTAAATTATGTATTCCTGGAAGATGTACTCAGAATAACTCACTAAATACCCAAATGCATGCCATCTATGCTTTCCACTAGTTCTCCTAGGAATGCTACTTATGATGCCTGATTTCCAGAAGTGCACATCTACAAATGGTCACATGAGAAATGAAGGGAAGATGATAGCCTCAAATATGTTTTTACATTTAATCTGCAAGAGGAACATGTACAGCCATGAGAAATCTAGCGCAATTTGCAGAGATTAGATTTCTTTCCACTTTTTACTCTTCTATGAAAAGAAATAAAAGAAAACAGGGAAAACAAAGTGAATGAGAAGGACATGCTGAAAAACATAATATGCAGCTTAATGCTCTTACTTTTCAAATATTATTACCAAAACTGGTTGGACACCAGAACACAAATTAGAGACAGTCCAATATTAAATGCCATAGATGACTGATATTTCTAGTATATTTTGGCTTACCAGAGGTCCACAGTTCTACAGAATAAGGCCATAAATCCAGAACCTCCAAGACCTTCCACGCATGAAATATGAAGCTTACAGCTAAATCCTGTTATCTGAAATACTTGCCAGGCTGACAATATTAGGGAGGCAGAACTCAGAAGAATAGATAAAACCAAAGAAATAACTTCAGACAGCCACTTTGAGCAACCTAATCTCCTGAAATAATTGCACAAAACAAAAAAGATTAACAGCCCAAAATACTACAGAGATCCAGTAAATGGAAGTTTAACACTGCATACCTGTTAAACACAGGAGGGATCAATAACAGGACTTGTTTCTGATTGTATTTGCATACGATCTAGTTCCTGCAAAAACAAGCAAAGTGAAATGAAGATCCCCTTGCAAGCGCTAGTTAATGATCCAAAAGATATGAACAACAAGAAGCTTTAATATGACTAAAATAGAGAGAACATACAAAAGAAAACAAACTTTCATTTGAGACCATGACAGAACTCAATTTTTCATCAGATTGGATGGTTAGTCAAAAAAATTACACATCTAATCTTGGAATATTCCAGAAACTGAGAAAGCAAGGTGAATTTTACAACATGAGTGCTAATCAAAGTACTTTAACCAGGTTAATTTGTCAATTCTGGAACTTGAAACGGAAATACTCATAAATCTAAACAGAAGACTTATAAAACCACGTGCAAAATAAACACAATCACTCATGATTACTCTAATGATCACTGATCTTTGCCAACTATAAAAAGAAGCTATCGATTCAATAGTTTAATGAGAATAAACAATGATAGGAAACCTTCTAGTTTTGAATTGCCAATATAAGAAACTTCTGAAATATAAAGCCCAAAAGGAAGGATAAATTTTTTTCCTGACTTGGCTATCAAAAAAAAAAAAAAAAAAGAAAAAAAAGTGTAAAGAAGAATTTTTTTTTATCCTTTTCTGATGAGAGATCAATATGGCTTTCCTTGGAGATGGAAACGACCCAGTCCAACTGCATACATTCACAATTTTGAAGCAATTTATTGGCACAACTGCATACATTCACAATTGTGAAGCAATTTATTGGCAGTTGCTTTTGTATTCTCGTGGAGACTACACTTGACATAAGTGCTTTAGCAATAGCAAAAAGAACATAACCATATGCAACATAATGCACAGATACTTGACTAAAAGCAATGAGTATTAGTCCTGAAAATTAAAGGCAAGTTCAACTTTCCAGATCATTATTTATTGAGGGAAGACATTCCAATTAAATTTCTTGAAACACTTGACAGACATTGAATTCTAGCATTTTCATGCCTGGTTAGTGGTTAATAATCCAACATGCAAAACAGCACTAGTAATAATATAGGAACCCAAGTATAACAGTTTACTGAATGGCACAGACAGGGAAGATTGTTGGAGTTTCTAATGCAAGAGATGCATCTCCAGAAGCACCTTATGTGTTTGATCAACTTCCTCAGCAGAACAAACTGGCGAGAGGGAAGATTGCTGGTTTGAACCATGCAGCCTTTTCTGTTCCTGGAATTGTTGCAGAAATAAGGTGATCTCCACAGGCTTCTCCCACTGCAGGTCAATTTCAGATACATTGAATCACATCTTCTGAAATTGCGACTTTTTTTCCTCAGAACATGTCATAAGATTCCATTAACTGCCAACTGATTTAAAACTAGTGATCATCAATTGTTTGGTTTGGATCAAGCTCAGGGTTGGGATGACCATAAAGCAAATCCAATTGAGAAGGATGAGCTATGCACAATCCACAACATCAAATCATCCAAAATGAAAACATCCAATGGTTTTTTAGTTGCATTACGAAAATGACATTAACATTTATCAGAACCAAAAATATTAGCAATACCTATAGTTAAACATCATTACTTCACGAAGTCCACTGGCCTCATTGATTCCATTCCTAAATGAAACCAGTCATCAATAAAATTCTGTGTGCTGCCAGTTTATAATGGGATGCAATTTTTTAATCCTAATCCAACCAGGCTAGGTAATGGAATTAGGTTGAGTTTGGGTTTGTAACTTGAATTGACTTCTGAGAAGAACCTTTTGAGTACCAAAATCAAGAAAGAAAGTGCGTTCTGGTAAACAAAAGCAGATAACTTACTCTACTTTCATTGGTGATACAATTATAATAGTACTTGTATCCATCTGGGCAGAAATGCTCACTCCAATCACACTCTCCTGGATCCACGATTTGGGGACTGGGAGGCACTGCAGAGGTGACAGAGTTACAACTAGCTGGTTGAGTGTTTCCAGCCCAAGTTGGCTGCAGGAAAACGTTGCCATTATTCATTTGCATTTCTAAAAACCAGTTCACAGCAGTATAAAATAAACGCAAATAGATTCAGAGGTAAATAATACATCAGGAAAATGTCTATAGTACTTGGATAAAATATAAATATGCTAAGAGAGATAATTCTACTACAGACACAGAGGAGTATCCTCCACTACTGGTTAGCCCATCTACAGATTTTGATTCAGAAAAGACAATCCAATTAATCAGTTAAAAATCTCCTTGCAACAAAATGACTTGAATAATGACTCGAATGAGAACTAAATAAATGTTGATAGCTACCTCCTGCAGGGCAATCTGTTGATTCTGCTGCTGCTCTAAAATTTGGGTCTGTTTATGTGTCTCAAAAATTGTTTGTTGAGGTGATGGAAAACATTTCTCTGGAGCCTGCATATGCTGTAGTGGCATCTGAGACAACTGTGAAGGCGAGTGCTTTACTGAAGAAAGTGGTTGCTCTGTGATATGAGGAGATGCAAGTTCCTGTTTTGCTGCATGGGCAACAGCTTGTGGAACTCCAGTCGTTGAGGTTTGTTGCATAGAAAATGAAGCGTTAGGCAAAACACACCCAGGTGCTGGCCTGCAGCAAATAGACCATGGAACAGAAACTGAATCTCATGTATGCAAGTTAAGGCAAATACACAAGGGAAAGAGAAATTGAACACATGAAACGCACCTGATCATTGGTTGTTGAAAGCAGGGACCAAAATTTGGACCACCAAATGCATAACTGCCTCTGTAGAGAGAAAAAGAGACTGGTTAAAGCAGCGGACAATAAGGCAACCCATAGGTGTCTTCTATTGTCCAGGTGACTGGGTGGTCTTCCAGGTATGCCAAAATAGAAAAACAATAAAAAAGAAAAAAACATAATTATTTTGTTGTGGTTTGGCATTGAAGATTCATCATCATAGAACAAATGCAGCCAACTTGAAAAGGAAGAGACCACATACAGCGGACCATATAAAACCAGTCTCTTGCATCGTCACCATTTACTTTATGATTGACTTGCAACTTATAAAAAGCAGAACACAGGTATTTTAGCATGGATCCAAAAGTTCGTCAAAACATGTATAAGGACACAAGTACAAAGGATGACAAAAGAATGCAAAACCTTAATTCTCCAGTCTTAGGTTTTTTGGGATCTGCAAAACGAACAATCAATGGCTGATCACACCCCTAAAATGACCAAGAAAAGAGAAGGAATGATTAAATATGATTTCAATGAACAATCAGAGTTCTGATACATAAAAGGTAATCAATCCCTTTAAGAAATCAATCACTTTACTCTCATGGTAAGAGTTCCATTTAATCCTTTGATTGCTGCCAGTGCCATATCTCTGTGAGCAAACTTAACAAATGCACATCCTTCACAAAACACAAGATCATCATGTCAGAAACAGCACAAATTAACAGCGAATGCAACCATGACATTCTCTCTAAATCTTCCCATATAATAACCAAAAGTAACTGAGAACATAAGAGAGCAACACGAGGAGCTCATGGCATTATTTCTGGACTACAAATGAGATCTTCCACAGATCAAGGTTGATAAACATTTGCACCTACAATCAGACTGTTCTGAAGTTCTTGCCTTTTGCTTTTCCCCTTATTTCAATTTTCCAGTAAATGACACACATAGAAACCAGAGGAAAAATAACAATGATTGGTGTGTTTATTATATGACACTACATACAGCCGTGGAGATCCGTGGGTGAATCACACTACTGGGGAAAAATATGAAGCAGTATAGCATACATCAAATTCTGATATGTCGATTCTTATAAACATATTTCAAGGGATAAGATAGCTCTAGAATGACGAATAAGAGAGAGTGGACATACCACGACTTTGCTTCAGCTCATCACGTGCAATGTAGACATCTTCCACATAACCATATGGAGAAAATATCTGACATAGTAATCATTCATAGATAATCATAACACAAGAAGAAAAGGAAAAGAAAAGAAAAGACATATTGTGTTTAAAGCTAAGTTTTGCAAAAGTCAGGTACATGCTCTCCAGCAGTTGATGCATGCATGCATTCACATGATATTTACTTTCAGGTAATATACCTACATTAACATGCACTCTCCAAGAGTACAAAGATACTGTTACCTATGCACTGCATAAAATCACATAGAACAGCATGAAAGCCGCAGCCATTGTTTTTACCTTCTGAAACATTTTAAAACGATGTCATTCATTTGCATACACTGCCTTTCAATGTAATGCTTATGAATCTGCAGCTGTCACTTGCCCACAGTGGCGAATAAAAAAAACAGTAGCAGTAGGACAAATAAAATTTATTTTATCAATGTAAGGCTGGAATATACTTGAATGCCCCACAACTCTGGTTCATACCTCCTCAATTTCCTGTTTTGAAGCCAGCTTGTTTATAGAACCAACATAGAGCTTGTCCACAAATCCCCCTACCACGGAACAGCGGGGAACTAAACACAGAGCAACAAAACAAAAAATAATGTCAAGAAAAAGAAAGAAGTGATACACATTTCAGGTGAAAAAAGCTTCCTGCACAAAAACATGAGAGGCGTATTGGAAAGACAAAGCTAGTAATGATGTTCCCTCCAAGCAAGGAATATTACCAGTGTGAAACCCAAAGCATATAACAGTCGAATTTCTCATTTTAAGAAAAATGAAAAAGAGATGCAAATCTCAAACAATATTTATTGCATGTGGGAATGCAGCATGTTGCTGCTTAGAAGTATGTTCAAGTTAAGTTGAACAAGTTATTTATAATCATGGCCCTCTAAGGGCATTTAGTTCAACCATGTTTATTCCTCAAGAAGCAGCACACTTGAGCTAAATAAAATTCTGATCTTTCCAGAAAGACTGGAACTTCTTATGATTGTTAAGATAGAAATGGACTCTATTCAGGAAAAAAAAGAGCAGCTGTGCTGCATATCCATACATCTGCAGCAGAAATTAACTAATTGGATCATTCTGGAAACCGCTCCTAGAGGAGAGTATTCTGTATCATTTAGCAAATGCATACTCATAAAAAGAACACCATTAACATAAATCATGAGTATCAAATGCTAACCTGGGCGTTCCCGTTCCCGTTCTCCATCAGCATATCTGACTTTAAATGGAACCACTTCCTGAATAAATAAAATTTACAGAGCAATGAAATATCAAATTGCAACTAACCAACAGCAGCAGAACTTCTTATTCATCATGAATATCAACTGATGAACTCACCCCAGGAATCGTATGCTGATTATGCAAAGCCCTAATAGCCCTGTCAGCTTCTTCAAATGTTGTGTATTTCACAAAACAATATGCTGCAGAAATAAACTTGCACATGAAATTACTTTTAATGTCAAAAATTTTATACAGGTACATGAATTTCTAGAATTAGCAACATGTGGAGATCAGTGAAAAATAAAACTGAAAAACCTCAAAGACAATCTACAATGTTTAATGCTTTTATGTTTTCCCTACTTAAAAAAAATGTCTTGGGATAATTACAGGTGCAAAAAGTATCATGATTGAGATAGCTGTTCTCATGTCAATGCAAAAGCAGCTTAGTATATACATAAGAAGGCACAGATCAGTCCACTAGATAGAGGACCACCAAGAGTTATAATTGGAGGTTCCTGGGGTGCTTAATCAGAGATGTGAAACAATATGACGGCAACTCATAAATTTCCCATAGCTAACAATAACAGCAATAGATGTCAGCAAAACTATCCATCTAGCATTGTACAAATAGTTGTATCAGTAACAAGTACAGTATCTATTGATGTTAATTCAAACCTTGTTTCCATCTTGATTAGTAAGGTTTAAACTTCTTCCCACTCACCCTATAACACCTGAACTAAAGCACAGGCACTATCAAGTTTTGTGACAGCATTTCTACTTCTCTCTAAATGCCAGCAGCAAACATCTAAATCCCAAGAACTTCACTACAATTCCAGGAGTAGGAGCAAGGGAAGTGATTCAAACAACAAGAGATTGCAATAACAAAAATAAACAGTCATGAAAAAAACAAATACAATGAAACAACAAGACACATTCAACATATATCCTCAAGTTTGAAGAGTACATATTTTCAAATCAATAAGAAAAGAAAAACATAATTTCTAATTTATAAACATCCATAGGCACCAAAACTAGCTTCTCTAGGACAGGTGACCCAGGCTGCACAAGTTTCCTGTTTAAAATGGAGTATCAACTTCACTATATAACCTATCAATCCTTACAGACAACTGATTATCATATACTAAAGGCAACCTATTAACATTAGGTGACATAGAAGTCCCCAATTTTGTGCCACTGGCCACACCCACAAGTATGCTTCCATATTAGCCCCCCTAATAGCTCAAGAGTGACATTTGTTGAAAGAAAATCACACGAAAGATGGAGTTCTGAAAACAATTAGTCATACACGAGACCAATCAAACCGGCAACACTAATTGTTCATCAATACTCAGAAAAATAAACATTCCACCTCAAACTAACCCCAAGCTTTCAAAGATTTAATTCTTGTTTTTGTGTTTTCCCAATGTTAACAGTGAGGATTGCCCATGTAGCAGCTACTTACATCAGGCATTTGATATGGAACAAAAGTTCTAGAAATTAGACTGCCAGCACCAGCCAGTCAAGATTCCTACCATATTGAAAATCATGCCAACACACACACACACACACACATGCTTTTCAAACTTCCCAGCTGTTTTCTTCTAACCGTACATGATCATAGATAACACATGACCTAAGCACAACCTCTCCTCTATAAAGAAGTTGTAAATTAAAATCCTTCTCAAACTATCAAAGAGAAGTCAGTTCTAGACCATAAAAAAATTTATCAACTAACAAAAGTATGACATAAGCCTGTTGGTGATCCATTCAGAGCCTCAAAAGAGACATTGATACCAAATGTTTTTGTAAAAGCTGCCCAGTAAAAATTACAAGTACCTTGTTGCTGCCCAGTCCGCTTATCCCGGGGTAAAACAACCTCAACAACACTTCCATGTTCTCCAAACAAAGAGCGGATCTAACAAATAATTAAAATCCGAAAGATCATAAGAATAATAGAAGCAGCATTTTACTTTAAAAAAATAGTTATAAGCAGCATAGATGTGACACCAACTGCAATTCTTTTGATAAACCAGCAATTTTCTTGCTGCTTAGAACCTATGTAGTGTAAGTAAATTTAGTCTTTATTGCACAGGAACAACAAACACGATCATTTTTTATGATTCAGAAACCAAAAACAAAAGGGCTTTGAAGAGTGAAATGGAATAAGCACTTACATTTTCTTCAGTCGTTGTTCTTGGAATTGGTGCGACATAAAGCTTTGCATTAACACCACCATCACCGTAATCTGAAGAGGAAAAAGAAGAAGAAGAAAACAAATTCAGTCCGAAAAAATCCGATTCCATAAAAGATTGGCAGCAGCGATACAAAACATACTGGAATTATTAAAGAGAGTGACTTTGCATGAGTGAAAGAGTACCTGAAGAATGGAATCGGCCTCTTTTGCGGCCATTGGGGCGGAATAATCCACCACTAAATGGCTCGTTAGCTTCACCACTCATCTGCTGATTAGAGTCGTAATTATAATGGCTGTGGTTGTGGTTGTTGAATTGGTTCTGGTCGGGGTGGTGCTGGTTAAAGTTGGGATGCTGAAGCTCGTGATGCCGTTGATGGTCTCCTCTGTGTCTTTCCATGATCAAAACCCTAAGCAAAGAATACTATGAGGCAGGACAGGCGAGAAGAAGAGGGCGAAGACGGAGACCTCTCTCGCACACATGTATAATTTCTCTTGCGGGAGAGAGACTTAGATTAATGGCGTGTGCAAATCACGTGTATCATTCAAGTTTTCTCTTAAAAAAAAAAAGTTTTATAAAATTTGAAAACAAATTTTTAAATTTTTTTTTTATGTTTTTATTATTTTAATATACTGATATTAAAAATAGATAAATAAATATTATTTTTATATATTTGTATATAAAAATATTTAAAAATAACCACTATATAATATAAAATACTATTTAAAAAATAATATATCACTATTTATTGTAAAATTGTTTTTTGTAATTTTTGTAATTTTATTTTGGTTAAAGAATGTATAATGAATTTTGTCCATCCCTAATTAAACCTATTCCTGTGAATGAAAAATTGTAAGGTATATTTAATTTATTATATTATCCATAAATTAAATTAATAGATATAAATTATATAAAAAAATCATATTAAATAAACATCTTATATTATATTTTATTCCTGTTTTTTTTATTTATTTCTCTGATTTATGGATAATATGACAACCAAGTCTAGCTAATAATTTATAATGTATTTTTTTTAATATGTAACAGTTTCAGATATATATATAAACAACGAATTTATCTTCTTCTTTTTTTAATTTTAGCCTATGAAAAATATAAAAAGACAGTCCAAGTTTTTAAAAATTTTAAAATAATCAGACAGTGGGTAGAAACAGACTATGAATGTCATTAAATTCTTATATATTTAGGAATTGTTTGGTTTTATATTTAAAAATATTTTTATTTTAAATGAAATTTTTATATAATTTTAAATTATTTTAATATACTAATATTAAAAATAAATTTCAAAAAATAAAAAATATTATTTTAATATATTTATAAATAAAAAAAATTAAAAAACAACATTCATACCGTTATAATCAATGCCAAATCAATAACCAACAGAATTTAAGTTGAACAAAATGAGGGAAATTTTCTCGTGAGGTCTTCAAAGAGAGAAGGATGCCATGTCAGTAGCCCTAGCCCTACCGTGCATCCGAAATTATAAGAACATCGGGGGCAAAAGAGAAATAAAATGCAAATCATAAAAACGATCCCTTCCCAGCCAACGGAGGGTGTGGAAAACCAAAACTAACCCAGCCCAGTAGCCCTAGTATTTTCCTTCTCTGCTCATCGGCGGCCAACGCATTGGCTTCACTCTCTCTCCTCTGCACGCCGCTCAGGTAAATGTTTCTCACCTTCGTCGTCTCCGATTTACTTACTTTTCTTAAAATCGGTAGTAGAAATCAGAAAGAAAGAAAAAAAATTGCAGTTTGCTTCAAGGTCTCATTTACTTTGAGTTATTTTTTTTTCCCTTCATCGAACACAACTTTTGAATTCACAATAAAAAAGATAAACCTGCTAGTTACTTTGGATTTAGGTTATTTTTACTTCCTTAACCGCATCACATGTAATTATACTGACACAAAAATTTCTGGCTAATCACTTCCACTTGGCATCCAAGAACCAGGTGTTAATACACTACAGCAGTCGAATTTATGAACAAGTTCAAAATTATTGTGAAATTTGTTAGTCATGTAAAAAGCAGCTTCAGTTGTTCTTGAATAAGTTTCCTGTTAACTGGTTGGTTAGGGTTTTTGTTTTTATTTGTGATGAGGTGTATTATTGTTTTTTTGACTAGGTTGAGTTTCTTTTGGAATGGCAACACGGCCGAATCCAGATATTGATGATGATTTTAGTGAAATTTACAAGGAGTATACTGGTCCTCCGAGTTCTATTGTTAGTAATGCACACGATAGGGAAAAGGTAAATAAAAGATCCCGTGTGGACTCTGATGAGGAAGAGGAAACTCCTGACCCAAATGCTGTCCCAACTGATTTTACGAGCCGAGAAGCTAAGTTCTGGGAAGCTAAATCAAAGGCTACAGAGCGGAATTGGAAGAAGAGGAAAGAGGAAGAAATGATTTGTAAAATATGTGGAGAATCAGGTCATTTTACTCAGGTATTGCGCTGCTTCTTGGAAAACAAGTTGGTGAATTTTTTAAATGAGTGCATTGCATTCTAAGTGCACATTTATTTTTGAATTCTCTCTTTTATGTATACAACAAGTCATTTATTTGTGATTTCTAACGGGATGGAATCTGCAATAACCATAAGGAAACTATGGTGTTGTATATGCTCTAGTGGCTCTACCTTTGAATCTATTTTGCCTTTATGCCGTATTTACATGACAGCTTGTGTTTTTGTCCAGGAAACCAGCTTGGACATGCTTGAGAATTGAACTTGGTGCCTAAACTGAATAATGTTTTTAGATTAACTGTTGTTGGATGTTCATGACTTCTAACTAATTACACCAATTTGATTTATGCTTCACTTCAGTGTTTACTTTTGGGGCGCAGCATAAGTTTACTGCTTGAAAAACACTGACTCACATGCACATGAAGAGGATTGCCATCTTGTTATTCTTTTCTTTTTTACTTGCACTATCCAATGTCAGAGGCTGAGTTGGTTGTATTTTTTTTTTGTTTTATTTCTTTGATCTGGGATTGAATGTTGTGCCATATATCTGGTTCTTGTAAAGGGATGTCCCTCAACTCTTGGGGCAAATCGCAAGTCTCAAGATTTCTTTGAAAGGGTTGCAGCAAGAGACAAGCATATAAAAGCTCTATTTACTGAGAAAGTGATACAGAGGATTGAGAAGGACAACGGTTGCAAAATCAAAATGGAGGAGAAATTTATAATTGTTAGTGGAAAGGATAGATTAGTCTTGGCAAAAGGTGTTGATGCTGTGCATAAGGTGATCAAGGGGGAGGGTGATCAGAAGGGCTCTTCTAGTTCTCACAAGAGTAGATCTAGGTCCCCTGAGAGAAGTCCTGTTGGTTCACGGTTGCGACGCTCTGATTCCCAAAGAGTTCACCCACATGATACATCACAATATCATCAGAGGTTTGGCAGACAAGATAAGATTATGGAAGACCATCGTGGGGATCTGCATAAATTATCAAGGGGTTCTCCACAAGGTAGGGACAGCATAGGATATGTTTTCGGCATCCATAGAAAACTGGTAATCCCATGTTTCGTAGTTTGTTAGGCCTCTGCAAGTTTACACGTACATTTGAAGAAATTGTTTCCCCAAATTTTGAGTTCTTAATGATGTGATGTATTGCTTATCATGTGTTTGCAGCAAGAGGTAAGTTCTTATCTTCAAGAATTATGTGTACGATTCTGAAGTATCATTCATTGGTGGGTCTGAAATCATTGGATTGTCTCCAAAACGAAATTATTTACTGAAAGCAAATTCGGCCTTGTTTGCAACGGATGGTTCACTATGTGAATACTAGATAGCATGTCTTATTAAAGCTACCATCTCGAATCCAGTGCTTAACGTACTCTTCATTTGATGAAGCTTATGGTAATGATGGAGGTAGAAGTCACTCAAGCCATTCTAAATCTCCTGCACGTCCCCTTTATGCTGGCAACTCGTATGGTTCACATGATGGTCATAGTCATAGCACAGCTGGTTTTAGAACTACAGGATGGGATACTGAGAGGCGGGGGTCTGATTTGCAATCAGGCCATCGATTTGAATACTCTACTTTCCCTCAGACGTTAGAAGAACTGGAGCTAGAGCACAAAAGAGAGGCAATGGAACTTGCTAGAATTTGTGACAAGGAAGAAGATGATGAAAATTACAAGCATCGTGAGGTATTAAAACTGTCTCAATATTTCTCTAAATGTTTTTAAATTGTAACTAGCTGATTCATATTTCATTTGTTAAACATTATTTTGGTCTCAGAACATATTTGTAATTAAATCAGGAGACTAGCTGTTCCGATCTTTGGTTATTTGTTTCATGTGGTATCTCTCTTAACTGTTTGCTTCTTGTTGTTGAATCTTGTATATGGATAATTGATATAGGGTGGGAAGAAACCAGTAGAAACAGCAAGGAACAGTAATATAATGGCTAGGATTCTTTAATCTTGAAACCAAGCAAAACAACGTAACCTTCACAAAATCATTTAAAAAGTCTCATGCTAATCGTATGGCTCCAAAGCCATAATTTCAGAAATAATTTTATAGAAGGTTCCTGCATATAGACTGTATGAATACCGTGTCAAAGATCATATCATCTTCATTTTTGTGCTTTGTGGTGAAATCTTTAATCATTAAATGAACGAAATGAATCTTGTCTGTTCATAGGCATCTTCTTCTCTTTCTTTATCTTGTACCGGAATTATGTTAGAGAAGTTAATGAGGTTTATTGATGGGGAATAGAGACGGACAGCCGTGGAAATTATAATTTAATTATTTAGGAATGCTAATGATGTAAAAATATTCCAGATGTCTTTCTTGATTCCCCATCATTTATTTGATTTGAGAAGATGAAATGTTCTGTTAAGTTCAAGTGTTTTTTCAAATATGAAATTTTATTTTTTCTAATGAATTTGCTGTGTTGTGGTCTTCATTGTTTGCACAAAACGAAAGTGTCAATCTAAATCTACTCCTCGCTTGCTATACTGTCAGGGAATTCTGATCTTTGTTTGGTCCTGTGGATTTTAGATTATCAGGGAAATTGGAGAGAATTACATGCAGAAATTAGCTATTCTAAGGAGCGCACACACAAGACAGTGGGAGGAGTTTCTTCAACAGGATGCCCAAATGCATCAGCAACAGCCTCGGCAGCCAACTTCTGTGTCTGGTTTTGGTGGATATAAACAGCACTCTTATTCTGAATATGATGCTTCTTCAGCCACTCCTCATTATGCTGGAACCAGTTTAACCATGGATTCAAGGCCCAGATACTCCAATAACATGGAAAATTATTCTTCAAGACCTCACGATACATATGGTGAGTTCCAACATCCGAGGCGTGAGGCTTTTGGGAAAGCATACAATCGATACTGAATTGGTGTGCTGGAACTGAGTTTGGTGAGTTGACTCGCTTTTTAATTAAGTTATGAAAAGTAGATTCCCTTCTTTCTTTTCTACCTCTAAATCTTTCTAAGTTTGCAATCTCCTTTTTACCAACTTTTCTGGGAAGTTTACAATGAAACGATGTAGCTCTTGGGCAATGGTTGGAAAAGATGTTCTAAAGCTTCAGTGTTTCACTAACTTAAATTGTTGGTGCATAACGTTCTGAGGCAAGCAGCTTTTTAAAATTTATCAGGTCTTTGGTTGGGCAGGGGTAGGAGATGCTAGGATTGTTTTGTGGGTATATGCAAATTTTGTTATGCTTATCCTGCTCTAGCTTAAAGTTTGAATAAAAAATTTTTCAGGGTCCGGATCATGGTCGTAGGAGTAGGTGGCCCAGAACTAGGTAAGTTTGTCAGCTATCTTGTTGCCCTGGAGAGGGGAATGATCTGAGTCATCTGATGCACTCTTAGTATGCCGGTAGGATTGCTTCAATTTCAATTTAGTGGCCCAATACTTCCTTCTATTGGTGGGATATGGCAATCATTTTCTTAGGTAGGTCTGGAAATGTTCGAGGTTTGCCAACTTCTGAACGGCTCAAATTGGCATCAATCAACTGCATTTCTGGCAGATTTTTCAACTCAAGAGTACTGTAGTTTGCTGTTACATGCAATAGCGTTTCACATTTGCAGTACGTGCCAAGGCAGTATTGTGTTTCTTTAAGTAGATAGAAAGAACATTTATCTATGTTTCTGTCACAATTTTTTTTCTATATCCCATGCTATAAAAATGGAAATGAACGCAGCAAAATTTCGATGATTTGGCATCCTTGTCTGATCTTAACTTTACTGCGATAATTCACTTCATGATTGAATCAGCAAGGCTTCACTAGGTTAGGACGGATAGGTGAACTAGCATGCAATGTGGATTCTTCTTCCTTTACTTCTCTTTTTTCTTCTCTTCTGTTCTGCCGGATTTTCTTCATTTTCTTTGGTTCCTCGCCTCATATTTATTGATTTGTATTTTTTCCATATTGCTTTTTTTCACCCTTATGTTTCTTTTTTCTTTAATCTCTACACATAATAAACATGCTAATGCTCACCATTTTTTATTTTTATTTTTGTAAACATGGAAAACCCCGAACTTTTTTTTTTCTCTTTAAAGCATGCATAGAATTTTTAAAAAGGTTATTTCAGCATTGTTCTGATTTTGCAAAGGAGAATTTGTGATTTGATTTTGCAAAGGAGAATTTGATTTGATCGTTTGCGAAGAATGAGGTGAAATGATTGTTTTTTCTTTTAAAATATTTTTTTATTTTTTCTTTTGGTTCAATTATCAAGCTTTTTTTTTAATTTTAAATTATGTTGGTTAGTAATTCAGTTTGATGATTTATTTCATATTATTGGTTATGAGTCAACATAGCTTCTTTTTTTTTAATAAAAGAATACCTCAACATTAAGTTAGTTATTAATATTGTAAAACATAATTCAGTTTTATTGTTAAAATATTATTGGTTATGAGTCAACATAGCTTTTTTTTTTTTTTTATAAAAAAATACCTCAACATTAATTTAGTTATTAATATTGTAAAATATAATTCAGTTTTATTGTTAAAAAAAACAAAAAAAAATAAAGGGATTAAATTTTAGTCCCTTATTTTATTTCATTGCTTGAAAATCATTAAGGTATATTTGTTAAATACATTTTAAACTAAAAATTAGAAGCCTAAAAAATATTTTAAGATTATATTTGGTAAATTTACTTTAAAAGATAAAATATTTTATTTTATTTTTAAATCTTAAACCACTTTAACATTGCCTTATTAAAAATGGACTTAGCGGACTTAGCCCAACTTCTAGATTGATAATTTTTTTTTAAAATGTAGAAACATCAAAGTAATAAATAATCTAAAAAGATTGAGGTCGAATCACATGAAAGTGAATTATATAAAATTATGAACAATAAATAAAAAGGAGTTTAAGAGAATTCTTGAGATGTGATTTTGATGTAAGATTAAATAATGATAAAATAATTGTCAAGGTTAGAGGATTCACTAATGGTATTTTAAACAAGTATAATATAAATTTTTTATTTTATTCAACTGGAAACCACATATAAAGGAGGTTCCAATCGGATTATAAATTGTTAACATAATTATATTAGTTATCTTATTCGAATAATGTTAATACTTTTAATGTTGTCAGGTATTCATGATTATAACTTATATTAATAACAAATCAAGTTTCTTTTATAGCACATATGTCGGTTATACCATACGATTGAGTTATAAAAATATTTGTTATACCAAAGGTTATATAACATAAACTAGATTAACTATTTAACAAGCAAAATATTAAAAGTGAACAAGATAACACATACAAAACATATTATAATCAAATATTAAAGTTCATGTTGAGTTTATATTATACTTATTCTTACATTATTAGTGTAACTTTTTCACCTTGATATAATAAACTTAACTAAACATAATAAAAGAGAGAAATATAAATAAATAAGATAAGAACATAAGTAAGATATAAGTTAATTAAATAATGACATAAATAAGATATAAGTTAATTAAATAATAAAAATGAAATGACAGATATAAACAAGAGATTAACATAAGCAAAACTTAAAACTTAAGCATTACAAAAAAAATAAAAATAAAAAGAGAGCAAGAACATGATTTTAATCTAAAAATCAAGATGACTAAATGCATGACAAATGACTTCTTTTATAGGCCAAAATTTAAAACTATTGATTTATTGACTAATTGTTGAGTGGTTGGTCACCTCTTAACTTTGTGACAATTCTTATTTTCTTGTTTGTCAAAAGCATCATTGCTAATATCAGAATTTGAACAGAATGTTCCATGAAAGTTCTAGAAAATTGTTTTAGTTTTCTAACAAAAAAAAAAGCTCATTTGGACTTCTAGAACTTAAAATATGGGCTGAACAATTAATAGTATTTGGGTTGTAGGACAAATTTTGACTTCTTCGTTGTTGCTAGAATTTGAACTTGAAAACGGCTTTTTAGAATCTTGGACTCTGCATAAAAGTTTTAGACATATGTCTTAGCTTTCTATCCATATAGAGCAGACCTAAATCCAAGTTCTACAGCTCTAGATATGACCCAATGACTGAATAATGATCATGTTTAGACTGAACCAACATATCTTTTCTAAGTTTAGCCCTCTCTTTGTCTTTTTACTTTTAATAGTTAATCATATCAATCAATTCTTTGAATTGTGAGATATGTCTGTATTTAAAATGAGCATTTCCCATAAATTAAAGCTATCTTATATTATTAGATATGTTATTATAAAACATGCTCTAGCTA
>NW_011499951.1:811174-814651 GCF_000495115.2 Populus euphratica
ATTTAATTTTCATTAATCTATACAAATAAACAAACTCTCATTAAATTCATATATTTGCTTTATACTTCTTAAACAACATATTAATAAACATTCCTTCCGTGCTTAATATATCAACACATAGTTATAGTGATTTACTTATAAGAAAATAAAATTTTGCTATAATGTTAAGGTTAACTTTCTTGAGTTGGGATTATTATTATTTTTTCTTTATACACACACACACACACACACACACACACACACACACACACACACACACACACACACACACACACACACACACACACACACACACACACACACACACACACACACACACACACACACACACACACAGTTGGTTTTAGGGCATCAGGTGTTGAGATACCCCTTCAAGCTTATAAACTCAGGTTGCAGATACTGATATGTAGATAGTGTAATGTTTGATTCTCTTAAGCTTTTCTCATTAACTCATATAACAAGCATTGTGCCAATAGTTTCCAAGTTAGTTGACTTTAGGATAGTAGGTGTTAAAACACCCCTTCGGGTTTAATTGATTAGGTTAGGGAGGCTACATAACCAAACTTATCTATGTTTTTATTTATTTAATTAATTATATTTATTATCTTTTTTTATATATAAATTATATACTATTCATTTCTCATAGTTATTAACTTTAACAAAAGAACATAAATAATGTAATAACTCAAAGTGCAACCCATAATCATATGTTAAAGTGTGTATGTGAAAATAAAGGTTTAAGAATACTTATTAAATGAGTATATGAGCAGAATCAATTGATAATAATATGAGAGCAATGCGAGAGTTTGTAAACCTAAATATTTCAAAAAGTATTCTAATAGACCTTGTTAAGAATGTTTACTAACATGCGTCTCAAGAGTCACTTAAATAAAAGAATCCCTTTACTTTGCTATCCTAGTAACAATAGTTTTGCAAATGATTTATGAAATAGAAAACATAATTATTTTTTTTTTTAATATCAACTGTTACCCTTTCCTTCCAACCAAAATGAGATATTGTCCTCTATGTCCTAAGGTAGAAAGATAGGGTATAAAAGACATTACTTGAAATAATAAACACTGGTAATCCTGAAACACACTTAAACAAATATAAAAAATAAAAAAATAAAATAATATGCTATTAATAAAACCAAAAGACATAAGGTTTCACAAATGAAGGCTCAAATCTAATCTGAGCTTTTTACGACTTTTTTTAGTTGACCAATTTATGCGACTCATGGAGGGATCAATTATAAGGATGAAAGATTATAGTTGGTCAATCAATTGTTCAACAGTAGTAGCAGAGATTATGATTTGTCATACCAAAAATTTTAGAAATTTCTGTTTCAAAGCATGATCAAGAAACGACAATAAATTATCATAAAAATCATTAACATTTAACAGACCTATGAGTTTATGGTGAATGTGCAGTTGGGTCCAAGAGAAAATATGAAAGATCTCTTTCAATGTGCCCAGACCACTTTGTAAGGCAATGAAGGCATCAACATGGTTAAACATTATATTCATTCAATTAGACATTGTAAAGACCTGTACTTCTTCTTCAATTATTTTATCAATGATGTCCCCTTTTGCTAAAGCTTTGGGGATGACCCTCAAAACTTAACTACCTCCTACAAATATAGCTTTTAACGCACCTCCCATTAACCCAAGACTGCTTTTTCCATACACTAAATGAATTTTTTTCTTAGCTAGTATCTGGCTAAGATGATTTGTTGATTCTAAAAACTTTATTTTCTTCCTAGGACTGGATCCACCAAAAACACAAATGTTTCTTATATGATTACTTGAGGAGCCTACCATTTCTACACACTTCTAGATTTGTTGAATATATGGGTTGAGTAGAAATGAAGGGAAGGAAGAGAAGATTTTATAAATGAGAAATTAAAAATACAATCATACCACCTATATGTAGGTTAGCTGAAGTCTTTTTTTTTTTGAAAACATGTGTATGCAAGTAGTTGTGATTATGGTTTACATCTTTCCTTGGTTTTACGTCTAAGAATGGCTTAAACGTCTTTTATGGGTCGGGGATAATCTTCCCATCCAATTTTCTTAAAAACTGACAAATATGGTCTTTTTTATTAAGATTCCTAAGACTATGATGAGCATGTTCTTTATGAAAATAGGACCATAAATCATGAATTATATGATGCATATTTCTACTATGATGAGACTTAAGGTCAATAGAAGATTATCTAAAGACTCTTTATGTTTTGAAATAAATCCTATTTTTTGACAATTTTTACAGGTTTTGCAAAATGCATATGAGTCTTTGAATGAAAGGCGAGTAAAATTCACTTTGTAAGATTTTTGTAATTGTCTTTTTTTACGAGAAATGATTCCCACATGCCTCAGAGTGACAAAATTTAATGACACTACTTACCTCATTGTTGGGAATGCATCTTTGAAATATTTGATTAAGACAATATTTGAATAAGTAAGGTTCATCCCAATAAAAGTTTTGCACGTCACTCAAAAACTTTCTTTTATCTTGGTTATTCAAATAAGCAAAAATCCTGAAGTAAAAAAATTGATATTTGTAGCAAACCAAGGCATTGAACTAAGATAAAATAAAGATTCATTAGGAAAGTAATCATCAATTAATGTGATGTCAAATGTCAAATTTATTGTCAATTTTGAGAAATGATCCACGACAACATTTTAGGTGCCTTTTTCATCATCGATTTCTTCCTGTTTGGTCATGGCATGAGGAAATGAAAATGCTGGCAGGGAATAAATCTTTTTTTTTTTTAAAATTTTCAGATTCAACCTCTTCCTTACCCTCAAAGATTGACTCATCATCTTTCTTATAAGGTTCAAGAGTGAATTTTTTAATAAGCTTACCACTGTGAAGAATGTTGACTGATTTAACTTGATCGATGTGTTGGCTTCTAGAACTACTTCCAATTGCATTGTATTACCCCTTTGGATTTTATTGTGGTTGAGATGGAAACCTACCTTTCTCTTGAAACTAAGAGCAGATGTGAATTTTAAAGAGGATATTTAAAATTTTTCATGCTTTAAGCAAGTTAAGTGTTGATTGTCTCTTGCTTTTCAATGAATGCATGCAATATTTCATCAAGATTTCTTATAGGAGGTGGAGCATAAGGAGGTGCATATCTATAAGAATTTTAGAAATTATGTTGTGCTTGAAACAATGATTGTGAAGTTTGTGCATTATTGTTATCACTGTTCCAACTGAAATTTAGGTGATTTCTCCAACTAGGGTTGTATGGTTACGAGTATGGGTTATGATTGAGCCTTTGAAAACTGTTTAAAATATTAGCATGTTCATGGAGATATTATTTGAAAGAAGATAAAGTTGGAAAATTGTTGGTTGCATGTCTATTCGTTTCACTGATTACATAATATCTTGAATAAATTTTAATTGACCATTTTTTTTTTAATTCTAGTGCTTCAACTTTTCTAGCTAAAGATATAAACTTGGCTTGGAGGT
>NW_011501584.1:0-38366 GCF_000495115.2 Populus euphratica
AGACTGGTCTTTAAGATTTAATGATGCACTTTGGGCTTATTGAACTACTTATAAGACATCATTAATTATGTCACCTTATAGACTAGTCTATGGAAAACCTTGTCACTTGCCTATAGTACTTGAACATAAAGCTTATTGGGCTATTAAATCTTTCAATTCTAACCTTAATGATGCTAGTCAATTGTGAAAATTATATATAAATGAGCTTGAGGAAATAGGAAATGATGCATATGAAAATTTAATAATTCATATAGCAAGAATCAAAGAGTTTTATGACAAGAAAATACTGAGAAAAACATTCAATGTTGGTAAAAAAGTCTTGCTTTATAATTCTAGACTTCATTTATTTCCTAGAAAACTAAAATCAAGATGGAGTGGTCTTTTTATTGTGAAATATGTGTATCCATATGGGTTTTATGATATTGAGAATCCAAAGAATGCAATGTTTTCAAGGTAAATGGACATCATTTGAAAGTTCACTTTGATAATTTTTTAGTTGAAAATGACTCTATTGAATTGAGTGATCTTATATATAAAGATTGATTTTTTTCCTCATATTGTTTTGTGTTTTGTTTTGGTGAAACTTTTGTTTTGCCAGTCTTTCTCACTCGGTCAAATGGCGAATAACAGTACTCCGTGACTTAAGTCAGTTCTTTTAGTTTTCTATAATAACTAATATCTGTGTATATATTTGTACAATTCTTTGCTCTTTCCCCTTTCTTTGAATCTCTCTTCCAATTCTCATTTGAAAATGGACACTACTCTTAAAAAATTAAAAAAGTATTTTCCCACTTTGCCTCAGAATGCGATTACAAAAATCTACCTTGCTAGATGTGCAAGATTGAGATTGTTCATGAATCAGGGAATTCTTGAAGATATTCGCTGGCTGATTTAAGCAAAGGTCCAATTATCAAGTGAGTCCTCTAATTCCTTCATTTCACACATGCTTGGAACAGGTAAAAGCACTTTTGCAAAGAAACGTCATGTAAAATGACTGAAAGTCTATCACAGATAGATGAACTTGATATGCAACATGTTGTTCTTTAAGAATGGTATCTGTAAACCGTGAAAATAAAATACAATTCATTAAGGATGGCCTGAGTAAGGGGTCCTTAGATAATCTTCTATTAACTCTTGAGACGCATCTTGGTGGAGATGTGCATCGTGCAATTTATGATTTATGACCACAATTCCATAAAGAACATCATCGACTTAGTCTTGGGAATTTGACTAAAAAAAACCGTGTTTGCTGGTTTTTAAGAAAACTGGATGAGAAGCCTATCCCCGACCCATAAAACATATTTAAGCCATTCTAAATAACAACGATAATAACAGTAGCAATAATAATACTAATAATACTAGTAGTAGTAGTAGTAGTAGTAATAATAATAATAACAACAATAATAATAACAATAATAAAGAAAAAAAGAAGAAAAAGAAAAAGAAGAAAAGTTGATGAGAACTTTGAGATGGAAAATTAACGTAAGGATTAAACAATGATAACAAACAATGTCAAGGTTAGAGGATCCACTAATGGTATGTCAAACAAGTATAGTATAAACTCTTTTTATTCAATTGGAAACCACACAGAAAGGAGGTTCCAATCAGATTATAGATTGTTAACATGATTACATTAGTCATCTTATTCAATTAATGCTAATACTTGTAAATTTCGTCATGCATTCATGATTATAACTTATGTTAACAACAAATCAAGTTCCTTTCATAGCTCAGGTGTCGGTTATACCATACAGTATGGGCTATGAAAGTGTCAAGCATTTGTTGTACCAAGTGTTATACAACATAAATCAAGATTAGTCATTTAACAAACAAAGTATTAAAGAGTGAACAAGATAACAAATACAAAACATGTTAGTATCAAATATTAAAGTCCATATTGAGTTTACACTATACTTATTCTTACACCATTAGTGTAACCTTTTCACCTTGACATAATAAACTTAGCTAGACATAATAAAAGAAAGAAAAATAAATAAACAAAATAAGAACATAAATAAGATAAAAGTTAACTAAGTAAATGAAAGGAAATGAAAGGCATAAACTTGATATTAATGAAAGCAAAGCATAAACATTACAAAAAATACAAAGAGAGAAAGCAAGAGCATGATCTTGATATGGAAACCAAGATGCCTAAATGCATGGCAAATGGCTCCTGTTATATGCCAAAATTGGGAACTATTAATTTGATGACTAATTGATGAGTGGGTGCCCAACTTGGTGACAATCCTTATCTTCTCTTGTCTGCCCAAAACATTATTGATAGCGTCAAAATTAGAGCCACTCAAAAACATGAAAGTTGTAGGTAATTGTCTCAGCTTTCTTGTGTAAAAAATTCAGCTTATTTCGACTTCTAGAACTCCAAATATGGCCAAAATACTGAATAGTGCTCGGATTGGAGGACAGATTCGGGCTTCTTTGTTGGTGCAACAATTTGGACTTGAAACTGGCCTTTTTAGATCTTGGGCTCCTCAACTAAAGCATGTTTTACAATAATGTATCTAATAATATAAGATACCTTTAATTTATGGTAAATGTTTATTTTAAATGCAGGTCTATCATATAAATAAAAGGATTGATTGATGAATTTAAGAACTGAAATTGAAAGGATAAAGAGATGGCTAAACTCTGAAAAGAGATGCTGGTGCAGTTCAAACCGGAACACTGTTTGATAATTGGATCATATATGGAGCTGTAGATTTGAGTCTTTATTTGTAATTTTTTTTGTCCTTTTGTTTTATTATTGTGTTTTGTTATTTCTTATTTTTGTTTCAATGTATTTCAGGTTTGTCAGTGTTTGTTATTTTAGGTGTTATCTTCTATACTCTATCTTTCTACCTTAGAACATTAAGGACAATGTCTCGTTTTGGTTGGGGAGAGAGGGTAGTAGCTAAAAAAAATTAACTAACTGTGTATTCTATTTCATAAAGCATGTGCAAAATTGTTGTTACTATGATGGTAGAGTAAAGGAGATCTTTTTATGACTCTTGAGACGCATCTTAATAATCATTCTTAATAAGGTCTATCATAATACTTCTTGAAATATTTAAGTTTACAAACTCTCGCTTTGTAATCATTTAATTATGCTCATATACTAATTTAACATGTATTCTTAAACCTTAATTTACACACACACTTTAACATATGATTGTGGGTTGCACATTGGATTATTATATTATTTATGTTCATTTGTTAAAGGTAACAACTAAGGGAAAGGGATAATATATAATTTAAAAAAAACAAAAAAAAGAGCAAAAAACATGATGATAATAAAAATGTAGATAAGTTTGGTTTCGTAGCCTCCCTAACCTAAGCAATTAAGCCCGGAGGGGTATTTTAACATCTAATGCCCTAAAGTCAACTGACTTGGGAGCTATTGGCCCAATGCTTGTTACTAGGTTGAGGAGAAAAGTTTAAGGGAATCAAACATTATACTATCTACATATCAGTATCTGCAACCCAAGTTACTAAGCTCGTAGGCGTGTCTCAACACCTAATGCCCTAAGACCAACTAGTCTTGGAGTTATTAGCCGAAAGCTCATTACATAGGTTAAACATGCATGGTGTTTTAAGTTATATGTATATATATTAAAAAAAAAGAGGAAAAAAAAAGAAAAAAATAATAATCCCAACCCATGGCAGTTAACCTTAAACATTAGAACAAAAATTTTATTTTCTTCCAAGAAAAGCCCTATAATTATGTGTTGATATATTAAGTACAAAAGAAAGGTTTATTAATATTTTGTTAAGAGGTATTGAGCAGATATATAAATTTAAAGAGAGTTTGTTTATCTAGATAGATTAATGGAAGTTCAATGATGAATACCTTGCTCTGTGGAATTTGCAAAGTATTTTTCTATTTTAACGCTTTGATTACTAGGGACTAGTAATAAGTTAGTTAGGGAGTGTGATTAGTACTTAAAAGTGCATTTTTATCAAGGTTTTATATCATCATTTTTGCACTTAATTAAAGCATGTTTATAATAATATATCTAATAATATAAGATACCTTTAATTTGTGGTAAATATTCATTTTAAATGCAGGCCTATCACATAAATGAAAGGATTGATTGATGAATTTAAGAACTGAATTGAAAAGACAAAGATATGGCCAAACTTAGAAAAGAGATGTTGGTGCAATCCAAACCGGAACACTGTTCCGTAATTGAGTCATATCTAGAGCTGTAGATCTTAGATTTAGGTTACTTTATATGGATGAAAACGTAAGACATAGGCCTACAACTTTCATATGGAGCCCAAGATCTAAAAAGACCATTTTCAAGTCCAAATTGTAGCAACAATAAATGAGTCTGAATATGTCCTCCAACCCGAGCACTGTTCAGTATTTGGCCCATATCTAGAGTTCCAGAATTCCAAATGACCTCAATTTTTATACAAGAAAGTTGAGATAATTTCCTACAACTTTCATGTTTTCAAGTTGTTCCAATTTTGACGTTGTCAATGACATTTTGGGCAAACAAGAGAAGATAAGGATTGTCATCAAGTCAAGAGTTAGCCACCCACTCATCAATTAGTCATCAAATCAATAGTTCCCAATTTTGGCCTATAAAAGGAGGCATTTTCCATGCATTTAGGCATCTTGGTTTCCAGATGAAGATCATGCTCTTGTTTTACATATGTATTTATTGTTTTTATTTGGTTGTTTTTATAATAATTGATGTGTTTTTTAGTAATGAAGTTTGTTTTAATGTTTCGATAGGTTTTTGGAGCTTAAATGAATTAATTCAGAAAATTCAACGTCGGAATTTAGAACAAAGAATTGAAGAGACATTTAGTTGAAGATTGAAGCAAATCTTGGTTCAAATAAGTGCTCCAAATTTGTCCCAAAAATCAATTCTATTCCAATTCTAGAAAAGAATATCATATGATTTATTTCAAGCCCAAACTTGCCTTATGTTGTGTGCAAACTTCAACCATTAAACACTCAAGGTTTCAATGTCAATCTTAGCCCAAATAATAAGTACATTTGTATACTTATTTGATGCTCAAATTCAGCCCAAAATCAGCCCCAAATCAACCCTAAATCAACCCAAACACAATTCATGATCTTACATGTCCACACAACAAATAATAATTGATTTATTTTGGGTAATCCATTGATCCAAGAAGGCAAGCATATGGATGGAAAGCTAGAGGGGATATTTTAACATTATTTTGGGTCAAAAACAAGAAGGAGACACCTCATAAATAAGGAAGAAAAACGTGCACCAAAGTAGTTGTAAAGCTGTCTTGATTTGATTTTTCAGAATACCTTTCGGTGTTTTGCCCATAACTTTTGACTCAGGTGTCCAAATGAGCTGTTTTTTAATGATCTGGAAAGGTGACAGAATTTCCTATAAATATGTCTCTAATAGACTTCTCGAAAGAAAGCTTCTAAGAGGGTCGAATTGCTGTCCAAAGTTAGAGTCAGATTTGTGTCCGAATGTTTTCTGAAATTGTATTGTGTTCTTCTTTATAGATTTCGATTCTTTAGTTTGTAAAACTTATTATTTCAGTTGGATTCAAGTTCTTTCATGTTTATTGAAGTGTTCTTATATATAATCATGGTTGGCTAAACTCTTTCTTGGATCCAAATTAAGGATAATGGTGATTGAGGTGAGTTCTTTAGGATATGAATGAATCTTAATGTTTATCTTCTTATTTTCTTCATGAATGATTTATTATTGTAAAGAAATTTTAGAAATCATTTAGGTAATGTTATAATCTTGAATTTTTATGCACAAACTTTAGTTTTGGTATAGAGATTGCTTGATTCAATGTCTTACTTAATATGAAAGTACTTGTTCATTCTTAAGTAATAATCAATCTTCATCTTTCTAATCTTCATTGTAATATCTTCCCATCTAATATCACCATCGTTGATATTAGGTTGAGTTATCTTATATATGTTGAAGAAATCACCAATACATCACCATTAAAATTGATTTGGACCAAGACTTACTTTTTCTTGTCATTTAAAATCTATTTACATTTTTTTTATCTTTAAAAACAAATCCATCAATTATTTTCAACCAAGTTATTGTTAATTTAATTTCTCTTGAGTTTTTTTTGTTACTTAGCTTAATTTCCAGATCTATCTCTTTGTGGATATGACCTCGATCTTACCGAGTTAATTGCTACATCGCACATTCGTGCACTTGCGAGTTAAAACAAGCCGATCATAAAAAGCGGTCAAGCAATTTTGGCGCCGTTGCCGGGGAGCTAGCAAGCAAAGGTAACAAATTTAGATTTGATTATTGGAAAACTAAAAAAAATCATATAAAAAAAATTAATTAAATTGGCTGGTTTTACCGCCTAAAAAAAAAATTGACCTTAACATTTCGGATATTGGACTGTGGACTGGACTATTAATTGTTGGATTTTGGTTGGTTCAACCATTTTTCTTTTATTGTTTATTCTTATTAGTTTCTAATATTTTTCTTGTTTATTTCATTTTATTTTTTTGATATTGTTTTTATTTATTGTCTAAAGTGTTTGGCCGGTATTATTGCCTTTTTTTTTTATTCATGCTTGTTATAATTATCTTTTAATGTTTATTGTTGTTATTTTTCTATATTTATTGTCTAAAGTGCTTGGTCGGTATTACCGCCTCTTGTTTATTTCCTTTTTATTTTGTTGTTTTGTTATGATTATTTTTCTTATATTTATTGTTTGAAGTGCTTGGTCGGTATTACCGCCTCTTGTTTATTTCCTTTTTATTTTGTTGTTTTGTTATGATTATTTTTCTTATATTTATTGTTTGAAGTGCTTGGTCGGTATTACCGCCTCTTGTTTATTTCCTTTTTATTTTGTTGTTTTGTTATGATTATTTTTCTTATATTTATTGTTTGAAGTGCTTGGTCGGTATTACCGCCTTTTGTTTATTCATGCTTGTTATAATTATCTTTTAATGTTTATTGTTGTTAATAGTGCTTATTAGTTGGAGAGTGAATTTCTTAATTTGTTGTATTTTTATTTTTGAGCTATTACTTTTATTTGCAATTTTTTTTCTTTTCTTTCCTTTCTTTTCATATTCATATAATTGTTATATTATTATTATTATTATTATTTTATCATGGCTAATGTTGAAGATGTAGAGGGTGAAGGGAGTGTTCAAGGTAATGGACCTCCACAATTCAATGATCAACCTAATTTTCGAACTCTTAGAGAGTATCTTCACCCGGCTAGACAAAGTACACCTTCGTGTATTATCTTACCTCTTAACCAACAAGTTTTCAATTTGAAACCGGACATGATTCAACTTCTTCCCACATTTCATGGTATGGATTCTGAAAATCCATACATACACATTAAAGACTTTGAAGAGGTATGCAATACTTTTATTGATAGAACATGCACCGAGGAAACCATTCGGCTTAAATTGTTCCCATTCTCTCTAAAGGATAAAGCCAAGCTTTGGCTAAACTCCTTGCGTCCTAGGTCTATAGGTACATGGAGAGAAATGCAAGCTGAATTTTTGAAAAAATACTTCCCCACTCATAGGACAGCAGCTTTACAACGTCAAATGATGAATTTTTCTTGTAGTCCAAATGAGTCATTTCACCAAGCTTGGGAAAGGTTCAAAGACTTGTTAAATGCATGCCCTCATTATGGTTTTGAGATGTGGAGGTTAGTGAGTTTCTTTTATGACTCTCTTACCGCAGATTTTAAAAAGCTAGTGTCAACCATGTGTAATGGTGAGTTTTATGACAAAGAACCAAGTGAGGCCGTTGATTTTTTTGATCAATTGGCTGAAAACACAAAGCAATGGGAGACTTCTCTCCCAGTTCATGTTGAGTCTAGAAATACTATTTCTCATTCAAGTGGGAAGTTTCAATTGAAAGAGACTGATGACCTCAATGCTAGATTAGCCTCATTGGCTAGGAAAGTAGAGTCTCTTGAGATTAAAAAAAGTGCATGTCATAAGTGAACAACAAGAGGAAAGTTGTTTTGTTTGTGAGAGCAAAGGGCATAGGACAACTGAGTGTCCTACCATTCCAGCCTTCAAGGAAGTGCTATATGGCCAAACTTCTGATTCAAGTAATGTTAGAAAGCCATTTCCAAACCAAGTAGGCAATCCCTACTGTAAGACCTATAATCCTGGATGGAGGAACCACCCAAATTTTGGATGGAGAAATGAGGGCTCTTCAGTACCTCAAACATTTCAACCTCCACCCCAACCATTTCATGCTCCCACACATAACACATACCAACCACCTCATAAGAGATCCTTAGAGGATACTCTTCAACAATTCATGCAAACACAAGGAGGAATCAACAACCAAGTTTACAAATTCCAAGACCAGACCAATAGGACCTTAGATGACATTTGAAGTCAACTAACTAAGTTGACTCAATCACTAAGCATTCAAGAGAAGGGAAAAATCCCAGCTCAACCAATGCCCAATCCTAGAGGTCAGGTACACATGAGTGAATCCTCACCTAGTGAACCTTCAAACCATGAACGAGTCCAAGCCATCACTACCCTTAGAAGTGGAAAGATTGTTGACAAAGGTGTAGGTTTTAGGATTCCTAAAGGTATTGTAGAGGAGAAATCTAGGGAAAGTGAAGAGGGAATCAAAACACAAGTGACAAATGAAAGTTTAAGTGACAAAGAAGGTGAGATAAATGAGAAAGAGATGAGTGAGAAAGGAGATGATTCAAGAAAAATTGGAGTCAAAATGAGTGATTTAGAATTTGTTCCTAGAGCACCATTTTCACAAAGGTTAGGGAAACCTAAACAAGATCTTATGAACTCAGAAATCTATGAATTGTTCAAACAAGTGAAAGTCAATATTCCACTCCTTGATGCAATTAAACAAGTTCCATCATATGCAAAGTTTCTTAAGGATTTATGCACAGTCAAAAGGAGATTGAATATGAAAGAAAGAGCTTTTCTGACTAAACATGCTAGTGCCATCATCCAGTTTAAGACCCCTCCTAAATACAAAGATCCTGGTTGTCCTACCATTTCATGCATTATTGGAAGTCATAAGATAGATCAAGCTTTGTTGGATTTAGGAGCAAGTGTGAATTTAATACCCTACACTGTTTACGAACAATTAGGTTTAGGAGAAATCAAGCCTACTCGAATCACCCTTCAATTAGTTGATGGGTCAATCAAGATTCCCAGGGGTATCGTTGAGGATGTGTTGGTCCAAGTAGATAAATTCTACTTTCCTGTTGATTTTGTAGTGTTAGACACCGCACCAATTCAAGGTTCTAATGCCCCCATCCCAGTCATCTTAGGGAGACCTTTCCTAGCTACATCTAATGCCTTAATTAACTGTAGGAATGGGGTGATGAAATTGTCTTTTAGGAATATGACTGTGGAGATGAACATATTCAATGTCTCCAAACAAATAGGGGAATATGAGGACATTAGAGAGGTAGATTTCATCCAAACAGTTTGTCAAGAACACTTTGAGAGAGTGTGGATCAAGGATCCATTGGAGAGAACTTTAATTCATAATGAAAGATTTTATTCTTTGGAATGTGTTGATGAGGAGGTAAGAGAACTCGAGACTTATCTAGATCCAATGCCTATTATGTCAATAGGTCAATGGACCTCATCATTTGAGCCTTTGATTTCACCCCAAGTGAAAGTTGAGGAATCTCTTGTCCAGCCTGATAAACTAGAAAGGAAGCCTTTACCGAGTGATCTTAAGTATGCATTTCTAGGGGAAGATGAATCATATCCTATTGTGATCTCATCAAAACTTAGCATAGAGTAAGAACACAAACTTTTGAGAGCGGTAAGAAAACACAAGAAAGCAATTGGGTGGAAAATTACTGACTTGAAAGGAATTAGCCCTCTTTTATGTACACATAGAATCTATCTTGAAGAAGAGGCTAAATCTGTGAGGCAAATGCAAAGACGATTGAACCCAAACATGAAGGAAGTAGTGAGAGGTGAAGTGCTTAAGCTACTTGATGCAGGTATCATTTACCCTATTGCAAACTCAAAATGGGTTAGTCCAACCCAAGTTGTCCCAAAAAAATCTGGTGTCACGGTAGTGAAGAATGAAAATAATGAGCTAGTACCAACTAGAATCCAAACTGGATGGCATATGTGCATTGATTATCGTAAATTGAACATGGTGACTAGGAAGGACCATTTTCCGCTTCCATTTTTAGACCAAATGCTTGAAAGAGTAGTTGGAAGAGTTTTCTATTGTTTTCTGGATGGATACTCAGGTTACAACCAAATTGAGATTTCTTTAGAAGACCAAGAAAAAACCACTTTCACTTGTCCTTTTGGTACTTATGCTTATAGAAGAATGCCATTTGGTTTGTGTAATGCACCAGCCACTTTTCAAAGGTGTATGATGAGTATCTTTAGTGACATGGTGGAAATTTTTTTAGAAGTTTTCATGGATGATTTTTCAGTTTATGGGGATTCTTATGAGTTGTGTCTAATGAATCTAGAAAAAGTTCTTGAAAGGTGTGAAGAGAGCAATCTTGTAATCAATTGGGAGAAGTGTCATTTTATGGTGACACATGGCATTGTTTTAGGTCACATTGTCTCTTTAAAAGGGATAGAGGTAGATAAGTCAAAAGTGGAAGTCATTCAAAAATTAACTACCCCTAAGACTGTGAAAGATGTGAGATCCTTTTTAGGACATGCTGGTTTTTATCGAAGATTCATTCATTCTTTTAGTACCATTGCCAAACCATTGTCTAACTTGTTGTCACAAGATGTCCCATTTGATTGGACATCAAAATGTCAAGAAGCTTTTGAAAAGCTTAAAGGGTTGTTGACAACTGCACCAATCATACAAGCTCCTGATTGGTGTTTACCATTTGAACTGATGTGTGATGCTAGTGATTTTGCGGTTGGGGCTGTTTTAGGGCAAAGAAAAGACAAGAAACCTCATGTCATATATTATGCTAGCAAGACTTTGAATGATGCTCAATTGAATTACACTACAACTGAAAAAGAACTCTTAGCTGTGGTCTTTGCATTAGACAAGTTTAGGTCTTATTTGGTTGGATCTCTTGTTATTGTTTTCACTGATCATGCAGCATTGAAATATTTGCTCACAAAACAAGATGCCAAACCACGTTTGATTCGATGGATCCTCCTACTCCAAGAGTTTAACATTGAAATTCGAGATAAAAAGGGAGTAGAGAATGTAGTGGCTGATCATTTGTCTCGTCTTAATAATAATAATAGTAGTAGTAGTAATAATAATAATAATAATAAAGAAAGAGAAGAAGAAGAAGATGATGATGATGAGAACTTAGAGATGAAATATTAATGTAAGGATTAAGCAATAATAATAACAAATGTCAAGGTTAGAGGTTCCACTAATGGTATATCAAACAAGCATAGTATAAACTCTTATTATTGAATTAGAAACCACACACAAAGGAGGTTCCAATCAGATTATATATTGTTAACATGATTACATTAGTCATCTTATTCAATTAATGCTAATACTTGTAAATCTCGTCAAACATTCATGATTATAACTTATGTTAACAACAAATCAAGTTCCTTTCATAGCTCAGGTGTCGGTTATACCATACATTATGGGCTATGAAAGTGCCAAGCATTTGTTGTACCAAGTGTTATACAACATAAATCAAGATTAGTCATTTAACAAGCAAAGTATTAAAGAATGAACAAGATAACAAATATAAAACATGTTAGTCTCAAACATTAAAGTCCATATTAAGTTTACACTATACTTATTCTTACACCATTAGTGTAACCTTTTCACCTTAACATAACTAACTTAGCTAGACATAATAAAAGAAAGCAAAATAGATAAACAAAATAAGAACATAAAAGTTAACTAAGTAAAGGAAAGGAAATGAAAGGCATAAACTTAATATTAATGAAAGCAAAGCATAAACATTACAAAAAATACAAAGAGAGAAAGGAAGAGCATGATCTTGATCTGAAAACCAAGATGCCTAAATGCATGGCAAATGCCTCCTTTTATAGGCCAAAATTGGGAACTATTGATTTGATGACTAATTGATAAGTGGGTGACCAACTTTTGACTTGGTGACAATCCTTATCTTCTCTTGTCTGCCCACAACATCATTGATAACGTAAAAAATGGAGCCAGTTGTAAACATGAAAGTTGTAGGCAATTGTCTCAGCTTTCTTGTGTAAAACATTCAGCTCATTTGGACTTCTAGAACTCTAGATATGTCCAAAATACCGAACAGTGCTCGGGCTGGAAGACAGATTCGGGCTTCTTTGTTGTTGCTACAATTTGGACTTGATAATGGCCTTTTTAGATCTTGGGCTCCATATCAAAGTTGTAGGCCTATGTCTTACCTTTCCATCCATATAAATTAGACCTAAATCTGAGATCTGTAGCTCTAGATATGACCCAATTACCGAACAGTGTTCCGGTTTGGATTGCACCGACATCTCTTTTCTAAGTTTGGCCATCTCTTTATCCTTGCAATTTAAGTTCTTCAAGTCATCAATCAATCCTTTCATTTATGTGATAGGCCTACATTAAAAATAGACATTTACCACAAATTATAGGTATCTTATATTATTAGATACATTATTATAAAACATATTTTAGTTAAGGAGTTATTGATACTTCAAGTGCAAAATGATGATATAAAACCATGATAAAAATGCACTTTTAAGTACTAATCACTCCCCCCAACCAGCTTATTACTAGTCCCTAGTAATCAAAGCGTTAAAATAGAAAACAAATTTGCAAATTTCACAAAGCAAGGTATTTATCATTTAACTTCCATTAATCCATCCAGATAAACAAACTCTCATTAAATTTATATATCTGCTCAATACCTCTTAACAAGATATTAATAAACCTTTCTTTTGTGCTCAATGTATCAACACATAATTATGGGGCTTTTCTTGGAAGAAAACAAAATTTTTGTTCTAATGTTTAAGGTTAACTTCCTTGGGATAGGATTATTATTTTTGTCTTTTTTTTTTTACTTCTTTTTTTTTTTTAATGTATATACATATAATTTAAAAACATCATGCATCTTTAACCCATGTAACGAGCTTTCAGCTAATGACTCCCAGACCAGTTGGTCTTAGGGCATTAGGTGTTAAGACACCCCTACGGGCTTAGTAACTCGGGTCGCAGATACTGATATGTAGATAGTGCAATGTTTGATTCCCTTAAGCTTTTCTCCTCAACCCATGTAACAAGCGTTGGGCCAATAGCTCCCAAGTCAGTTGACTTTAGGGTATTAGGTGTTAAAACACCCCTTCGGGCTTAATTGCTTAGGTTAGGGAGGCTACGAAACCAAACTTATCTACATTTTTATTATCATCATTTTTTTCTTTTTTTTTTTTCATGTTTGTGTTTTTTAATTATATACAATCCTTTTCCCTTAGTTGTTACCTTTAACAAAAGAACATAAATAATGTAATAATCCAATATGCAACCCACAATCATATGTTGAAGTGTGTGTGTGTAAATTAAGGTTTAAGAATACATGTTAAATAAGTATATGAGCAGAATTAAGTGGTAACAATACGAGAGTTTGTAAACCTGAATATTTCAGGAAGTATTATAATAGACCTTGTTAAGAATGGTTACTAAGATGCGTCTCAAGAGTTACTTTAACAAAAGAACTCCTTTACTCTGCCATCCTAGTAACAACAATTATGCACATGTTTTATGAAATGAAAAATAATTTTTTTTTTTGATCAACTACTACCCTCTCCCCCCAACCAAAATGAGACATTGTCCTCAATGTTCTAAGGTAGAAAGATAGAGTATAGAAGATATCACCTGAAATAACGAACACTAACAAAACCTGAAACACACTGAAACAAAAATAAGAAATAACAAAACACAATAACAAAACCAAAAGACATAAATTTTTACAAAAAAAAAAAATTCAAATTGCAATTGTGATTGTGGCTCACATCTTCCCTTGGTTTTACGTCCAAGAACGACTTAAACGCCCTCTATGGGTCGGGGATAGGCTTCCCATCCAGTTTTCTTAAAAACTGGCAAACAGGGTCTTTTTTTAGTCAGATTCCGAAGACTATGCCAAGCATGTTCTTTATGAAAATGGGTTCCTAAGTTATGAATTGCACGATGCTTATCTTGACTATGATGAGACTTAAGAGTCAATAGAAGATTATCTAAAGACTCTCTGTGTTTTGAAATAAATCCCACCTTCTGACAATTTTCACAGTTTTTGCGGAATGCATCTGACTCCTTGAATATGATGGGCCAATAAAATCCACTTTGTAAGATTTCTACAATCCTCTTTTTTGATGAGAAATGATCCCCACATGCCTTAGAGTAACAAAATTTAATGAAATTACTTACCTCATTATTGAGAATGCATTTTTGAAATATTTGATCAGGACAATAATTGAATAAGTAAGGGTCATCCCAATAAAAATTTTGCTCGTTGCTCAAAAATTTTCTTTTGTCTTCAATACTCCAATGAGTTGGCAAAAATCCTGAAGCAAGAAAATTGATATTTTTAGCAAACCAAGGCATTGAATTAAGAGAAAGTAGAGATTCATCAGGAAAGTAATCATCGATTGGTGTGATGTCGGGTGTCGAATCTGTTGTCACTTTTGATAAAAGATTCGCATCAACCTTTTCGATGCCTTTTCCATCCTCGATTTCTTCCTGATTGGTCATGGCATGAGAAAATGGAAGTGCTGGCGGAGAATTAGTCGTTTCTTTGCAATTTTCAGATTCAACCCCTTCCTTTCCCTTAGAAATTGACTCATCATCTTTCTCACAAGGTTTAAGAATTGGTTTTTGAATAACCTTTCCACTACAAAAAGTGATGACTGATTTGACTTGATCCATGTGTTGACTTCCATAACTACTTGTATTTGCATTGTATTGCTCCTTGAGATTTTGTTGTGGTTGAGATGGAAACTTACCTTGCTCTTGAAAATTGAGAGCAGATATGAATTTTGCAAGAGTTTCTTTAAAATCTGTTATGCTTTGAGTAAGTTGAGTGTTGATTGTCTCTTGCTTTTCAATGAATGCATACAAAGTTTCCTCAAAATTTCTTGTAGGGGGTGGAGCATGAGGAGGTGCATATCCATGAGAATTTTGGAAATTATGGTGTGCTTGAAACAATGGTTGTGAAGTTTGTGCATTGTTGTTCTTACTCTTCCAATTGAAATTTGGGTGATTTCTCCAACCAGGGTTGTATGTTTGGGAGTATGGATTGTGGTTGGCCCTTTGAAAACTGTTTAAAGCATGGGCTTGTTCATGGAGACATACAAGACAGCTTTACAACTACTTTGGTGCACGTTTTTCTTCCTCATTTATGAGGTGTCTCCTTCTTGTTTTTGACCCAAAATAATGTTAAAATATCCCCTCTAGCTTTCCATCCATATGCTTGCCTTCTTGGATCAATGGATTACCCAAAATAAATCAATTGTTATTTGTTGTGTGGACATGTAAGATCATGGATTGTGTTTGGGTTGATTTAGGGTTGATTTAGGGTTGATTTGGGGCTGAATTTGGGCTGAATTTGAGCATCAAATAAGTATACAAATGTACTTATTATTTGGGCTAAGATTGACATTGAAACCTTGAGTGTTTAATGGTTGAAGTTTGCACACAACATAAGGCAAGTTTGGGCTTGAAATAAATCATATGATATTCTTTTCTAGAATTGGAATAGAATTGATTTTTGGGACAAATTTGGATCACTTATTTGAACCAAGATTTGCTTCAATCTTCAACTAAATGTCTCTTCAATTCTTTGTTCTGAATTCCGACGTTGAATTTTCTAAATTAATTCATTTAAGGTCCAAAAACCTATCGAAACATTAAAACAAACTTCATTACTAAAAAACACATCAATTATTATAAAAACAACCAAATAAAAACAATAAATACATATGTAAAATAAGAGACTTAATGACACTTTTGATGCACAATCACACCCCCCAACTTAGAGCAAGAGCATGATCTTCATCTGGAAACCAAGATGCCTAAATGCATGGCAAATGCCTCCTTTTATAGGCCAAAATTGGGAACTATTGATTTGATGACTAATTGATGAGTGGGTGGCTAACTCTTGACTTGATGACAATCCTTATCTTCTCTTGTTTGCCCAAAATGTCATTGACAACGTCAAAATTGGAACCACTTGAAAACATGAAAGTTGTAGGAAATTATCTCAACTTTCTTGTATAAAAATTGAGGTCATTTGAAATTCTGGAACTCTAGATATGGGCCAAATACTGAACAGTGCTCGGGTTGGAGGACATATTCAGACTTATTTATTGTTGCTACAATTTGGACTTGAAAATGGTCTTTTTAGATCTTGGGCTCCATATGAAAGTTGTAGGCCTATGTCTTACGTTTTCATCCATATAAAGTAACCTAAATCTAAGATCTACAGCTCTAGATATGACTCAATTACGGAACAGTGTTCTGGTTTGGATTGCACCAACATCTCTTTTATAAGTTTGGCCATATCTTTGTCTTTTCAATTCAGTTCTTAAATTCATCAATCAATCCTTTCATTTATGTGATAGGCCTGCATTTAAAATGAATATTTACCACAAATTAAAGGTATCTTATATTATTAGATATATTATTATAAACATGCTTTAATTAAGTGCAAAAATGATGATATAAAACCTTGATAAAAATACACTTTTAAGTACTAATCACACTCCCTAACTAACTTATTACTAGTCCCTAGTAATCAAAGAGTTAAAATAGAAAAATACTTTGCAAATTCCACAGAGCAAGGTATTCATCATTGAACTTCCATTAATCTATCTAGATAAACAAACTCTCTTTAAATTTATATATCTGCTCAATACCTCTTAACAAAATATTAATAAACCTTTCTTTTGTACTTAATATATCAACACATAATTATGGGGCTTTTCTTGGAAGAAAATAAAATTTTTGTTCTAATGTTTAAGGTTAACTTCCATGGGTTGGGATTATTATTTTTTTCTTTTTTTTTTCCTCTTTTTTTTTAATATATATACATATAACTTAAAACACCATGCATGTTTAACCCATGTAATGAGCTTTCGGCTGATAACTCCAAGACTAGTTGGTCTTAGGGAATTAGGTGTTGAGACACGCCTACGAGCTTAGTAACTTGGGTTGCAGATACTGATATGTAGATAGTACAATGTTTGATTCCCTTAAGCTTTTCTCCTCAACCTAGTAACAAGCATTGGGCCAATAGCTCCCAAGTCAGTTGACTTTAGGGCATTAGATGTTAAAATACCCCTCCGGGCTTAATTGCTTAGGTTAGGGAGGCTACGAAACCAAACTTATCTACATTTTTATTATCATCATTTTTTTTGCTCTTTTTTTTGTTTTTTTTAAATTATATATTATCCCTTTCCCTTAGTTGTTACCTTTAACAAATGAACATAAATAATATAATAATCCAATGTGCAACCCACAATCATATGTTAAAGTGTGTGTGTAAATTAAGGTTTAAGAATACATGTTAAATTAGTATATGAGCATAATTAAATGATTACAAAGCGAGAGTTTGTAAACTTAAATATTTCAAGAAGTATTATGATAGACCTTATTAAGAATGGTTATTAAGATGCGTCTCAAGAGTCATAAAAAGATCTCCTTTACTCTACCATCATAGTAACAACAATTTTGCACATGCTTTATGAAATAGAATACACAGTTAGTTAATTTTTTTTAGCTACTACCCTCTCTCCCCAACCAAAACGAGACATTGTCCTTAATGTTCTAAGGTAGAAAGATAGAGTATAGAAGATAACACCTGAAATAACAAACACTGACAAACCTGAAATACATTGAAACAAAAATAAGAAATAACAAAACACAATAATAAAATAAAAGGACAAAAAAAATTTACAAATAAAGACTCAAATCTACAGCTCCATATATGATCCAATTATCAAACAGTGTTCCGGTTTGAACTGCACCAGCATCTCTTTTCAGAGTTTAGCCATCTCTTTATCCTTTCAATTTCAGTTCTTAAATTCATCAATCAATCCTTTTATTTATATGATAGACCTGCATTTAAAATAAACATTTACCATAAATTAAAGGTATCTTATATTATTAGATACATTATTGTAAAACATGCTTTAGTTGAGGAGCCCAAGATCTAAAAAGGCTAGTTTCAAGTCCAAATTGTTGCACCAACAAAGAAGCCCGAATCTGTCCTCCAGTCCGAGCACTATTCAGTATTTTGGCCATATCTGGAGTTCTAGAAGTCGAAATGAGCTGAATGTTTTACACAAGAAAGCTGAGACAATTACCTACAACTTTCATGTTTTTGAGTGGCTCTAATTTTGATGTTATCAATAATGTTTTGGGTAGACAAGAGAAGATAAGGATTGTCACCAAGTTGGGCACCCACTCATCAATTAGTCATCAAATCAATAGTTCCCGATTTTGGCATATAACAAGAGGCATTTGCCATGCATTTAGGCATCTTGGTTTCCAGATCAAGATCATGCTCTTGCTTTCTCTCTTTGTATTTTTTGTAATGTTTATGCTTTGCTTTCATTAATATCAAGTTTATGCCTTTCATTTCCTTTCATTTACTTAGTTAACTTTTATCTTATTTATGTTCTTATTTTGTTTATATATTTTTCTTTCTTTTATTATGTCTAGCTAAGTTTATTATGTCAAGGTGAAAAGGTTACACTAATGGTGTAAGAATAAGTATAGTGTAAACTTAATATGGACTTTAATGTTTGAGTAAACTCAATATGGACTTTAATATTTGATACTAACATGTTTTATATTTGTTATCTTGTTCACTCTTTAATACTTTGTTTGTTAAATGACTAATCTTGATTTATGTTGTATAACACTTGGTACAACAAATGCTTGACACTTTCATAGCCCATACTGTATGGTATAACCGACACCTGAGCTATGAAAGGAACTTGATTTGTTGTTAACATAAGTTATAATCATGAATGCGTGACGAAATTTACAAGTATTAGCATTAATTGAATAAGATGACTAATGTAATCATGTTAACAATCTATAATATGATTGGAACCTCCTTTGTGTGTGGTTTCCAATTGAATAATAAGAATTTATACTATACTTGTTTGACATACCATTAGTGGATCCTCTAACCTTGACATTGTTTGTTATCATTGTTTAATCCTTACGTTAATTTTCCATCTCAAAGTTCTCATCAACTTTTCTTCTTTTTCTTTTTCTTCTTTTTTTCTTTATTATTGTTATTATTATTGTTGTTATTATTACTACTACTACTACTACTACTACTACTACTAGTATTATTAGTATTATTATTGCTACTATTATTATCGTTGTTATTGTTAGTATTGTTGTTGTTTATAATTGTTATTTATAATTTGTACAATTAACCTCCCTGTGGTTCGAGCCCGGTCTTGCTGGGTTATTTATTACTTCGACACTCCTGCACTTGGGAGAAGACAACAATCTTTTAGTCGTGTCAAATTGGAAGAGAGATTCAAACAATTGCACAAATATATACATAGATATCAGTTATTATGGGAAACTAAAAGAACTGACTTAAGTCATGGAGTACCGTTGTCTACTATTTGACTGGGGTGAGAGAAATTAGTAAAAATCACTCAAAAAGAAACACAAAAAGAATATGTGGAAAAAAATCAATCTTTATATACAGGATCACCCAATTCAATAGAGTCATTTTCAACTAAAAAATTGTCAAAGTAAACTTTCAGACGATGTCCATTTACCTTGAAAACATTGTTATTCTTTGGATTCTTGATATCACAGGCCCAATATGGATACACATATTTCACAATAAAAGGATCGCTCCATCTTGATCTTAGTTTTTCAGGAAATAAATACAGTCGAGAATTATAAAGTAAGACTTTTTGACCAACATTGAATGTTTTTCTCAGAATATTCTTGTCATGAAACTCTTTGATTATTGCTTTATGAATTTTTGAATTTTCTTATGCATCATTTCTTATTTCCTCAAGCTCATTTATTTGTAATTTTCACAGTTGACTAACATCATCAAAATATAAATTGAAAGCTTTAATAGCCCAATAAGCTTTATGTTCAAGTTTTACAGGCAAGTGACAAGGTTTTCCATAAACTAGTCTTTAAGGTGACATACCTAATGATGTTTTATAAGCAGTTCGATAAGCCCAAAGTGCATCATTAAGTCTTAAAGACCAATCTTTCCTATTAGGGTTCACTGTTTTCCCCAAAATGTGTTTGATCTCCCTATTAGCAAGCTCTACTTATCCACTTGTTTGAGGGTGATAAGGGGTCGCAACTTTGTGTGTGATTCCATATTTCTTCATTAAAGACTCGAATGACTTGTTGCAGAAATGTGTTCCACCATCACTTATCATGGCTCGAGGGATTCCAAATTGACTCAAAATATTTTCTTTCAAAAACATTATCACTATTTTGTGATCATTGTTTCGATTTAGAATTGCCTCTATCCATTTAGAAACATAATCTACTACGACTAATATGTATAAGAAACCAAATGATGGAGGGAATGGACCCATGAAATCTATACCCTAGTGATTGTGCATCAAAAGTGTCATTAAGTCTCTTATTTTACATATGTATTTATTGTTTTTATTTGGTTTTTTATATAATAATTGATGTGTTTTTTAGTAATAAAGTTTGTTTTAATGTTTCGATAGGTTTTTGGAGCTTAAATGAATTAATTCAGAAAATTCAACATCGAAATTCAAAACAAAGAATTGAAGAGACATTTAGTTGACGATTGAAACAAATCTTGGTTCAAATAAGTGCTCCAAATTTGTCCCAAAAATCAATTCTATTCCAATTCTAGAAAAGAATATCATATGATCTATTTCAAACCCAAACTTGCCTTATGTTGTGTGCAAACTTCAACCATTAAACACTCAAGGTTTCAATGTTAATCTTAGCCCAAATAATAGGTACATTTGTACACTTATTTGATGCTTAAATTCAACCCCAAATCAACCCCAAATCAACCTTCAAATCAGCCAAAACACAATCCATGATCTTACATGTCCACACAACAAATAACAATTGATTTATTTTGGGTAATCCATTGATCCAAGAAGGCAACACACATGGATGGAAAACTGGAGGGGACATTGTTACATTATTTTGGGTCAAAAGGAAGAAAGAGACAGCTCATAAATGAGGAAGAAAAACGTGCACCAAAGTGGTTGCAAAGCTGTCCTGATTTGATTTTTCAGAACACCTTTTGGTTTTTTGCCTATAACATTTGACTCGGGTGTCCAAATGATCTGTTCTTTAATGATCTAGAAAGGTGACAGAATTTCCTATAAATATGTTTCTAATAGACATCTCGAGAGCAGGCTTCTAAGAGGGTCTAAATTGCTATCCAAAGTTAACATCAGATTTGTGTCCGAATTTTTACTGAAATTGTGTTGTGTTCTTCTTTATAGATTTTGGTTCTTTAGCTTGTACAACTTATTATTTCAGTTTGATTTAAGTTATTTCATATTTATTGAAGTGTTCTTATATATAATCATGGTTGGCTAACCTCTTTCTTGGATCCAAATCAAGGATGATGGTGGTTGAGGTGAGTTCTTTAAGATATGAATGAATCTTAATGTTTATCTTCTCATTTTCTTCATGAATGATTTATTATTGCCAAGAAATTTTAGAAACCATTTAGGTAATGTTATAATCTTGAATTTTTATGCACAAACTTTAGTTTTGGTATAGAGATTGCTTGATTCAATGTCTTACTTAATATGAAAGTACTTGTTCATTCTTAAGCAATAATCAATCTTCATCCTTTTAAACTTCATTGTAATATCTTTCAATCTTCATCCTTTTAAACTTCATTTTAATATCTTCCAATTTAATATCACCACCGTTGATATTAGGTTGAGTTATCTTATATATCTTGAAGGAATCACCAATACATCACCATTAAAATTGATTTGGACCAAGACTTACCTTTTTCTTATCATTTAAAATCTATTTACACGTTTTCATCTTTGAAAACAAATCCATCAATTATTTTCAACCAAGTTATTATTAATTTAATTTCTCTTAAGTTTTTTTTTTTGTTACCTAGCTTATTTTCTAGATTTAGCTCTCTGTGGATATGACCTCGATCTTACCGAGGTAATTGCTACATCACACACTCGTGCGCTTACGAGTTAAAACAAGTCGATCATAAAAAGCGGTCAAGCAATTTTGACGCCATTGCTGGGGAGCTAGCAAGCAAAGGTAACAAATTTAGATTTGATTATTGGAAATCAATTAGCTGGCTTTACCGCCTAAAAAAAAATTGAAAAAAAATAATTCAAATGACTAGTTTTACCGCCTAAAAAAAATTGACCTCAACTTTTCGGATATTGGATTGTGGAATGTACTATTAATTGTTGGTTTTTGGTTGGTTCAACCATTTTTCTTTTGATGTTTATTCTAATTAGTTTATAATATTTAGTATTTATATTATAAGGCTGGTTTTACCTCCTCTTGTTTATTTTATTTTATCTTGTTGTATTGTTGTGATTTTTTTTTTATTTTTTTTGAAGTACTTGGCTGGTATTACCGCCTCTTTATTCATACTTGTTATAATTATCTTTTAATGTTTATTATTGTTAATATTGCTTATTAATTGGAGTGTAAATTTCCTAATTTGTTGTATTTTTATTTTTAAGCTATTACTTTATCTTTTACGTTTCATTTACTTTTATTTGCAATCTTCTTTTTCTTTTTCTTTTCTTTTCATATTCATATAATTGTTATATTATTTTTTTTCATCATGGCTAATGTTGAAGATGTAGAGGGTGAAGGGAGTGTTCAAGGTAATGGACCTCCACAATTCAATGATTAACCTAATTTTCGAACTCTTAGAGAGTATCTTCACCCAACTAGACATAGTACACCTTCGTGTATTATCTTACCTCTTAACCAACAAGCTTTCAATTTGAAAACGGGCATGATCCAACTTCTTCCCACATATCATGGTATGAATTCTGAAAATCCATAAATACACATTAAGGACTTTGAAGAGGTATGTAATACTTTTATTGATAGAACATGCACTAAAGAAACTATTCGGCTTAAATTGTTCCCATTCTCTCTAAAGGATAAAGCCAAGCTTTGGGTAAACTCCCTACGTCCTAGGTCTATAGGTACATGGAGAGAAATGCAAGTTGAATTTTTGAAAAAATACTTCCCCACTCATAGGACAACAACCTTACAACGTCAACTAATGAATTTTTCTTGTAGTCCAAATGAGTCATTTCACCAAGCTTGAGAAAGGTTCAAAGACTTGTTAAATGCATGCCCCCACCATGGTTTTGAGATGTGGAGGTTAATGAGTTTCTTCTATGACTCTCTTACCACAGATTTTAAAAAGCTAGTGTCAACCATGTATAATGGTGAGTTTTATGACAAAGAACCAAGTGAGGCCTTTAATTTTTTTGATCAATTGGCTGAAAACATAAAGCAATGGGAGTCTAGAAACACTATTTCTCAGTCAAGTGGGAAGTTTCAATTAAAAGAGACTGATGACCTCAATGCTAGATTAGCCTCATTGGCTAGGAAAATAGAGTCTTTTGAAATTAAAAAAGTGCATGTCATGAGTGAACAACAAGAGGAAAGTTGTGTTGTTTGTGAGAGCAAAGGGCATAGGACAACTGAGTGTCCTACCATTCCAGCCTTCAAGGAAGTGCTATATGGCCAAACTTCTGATTCAAATAATGTTAGAAAGCCATTTCCAAACCAAGTAGGCAATCCCTACTTTGAGACCTATAATCCTGGATGGAGGAACCACCCAAATTTTGGATGGAGAAATAAGGGCTCTTCAGTACCTCAAACATTTCAACCTCCACCCCAACCATTTTATGCTCCCACACATAACACATACTAACTACCTCATAAGAGATCCCTAGAGGATGCTCTTCAACAATTCATGCAAACGCAAGGAGGAATCAACAACCAAGCTTACAAATTTCAAGACCAGACCAGTAGGACCTTAGATGACATTCAAAGTCAACTAACTAAGTTGACTCAATCACTAAGCATTCAAGAGAAAGGAAAAATCCCAGCTCAACCAATGCCCAAACTTAGAGGTCAGGTACACATGAGTGAATCCTCACCTAGTGAACCTTCAAACCATGAACAAGTCCAAGCTATCACCACCCTTAGAAGTGGAAAGATTGTTGATAAAGCTATAGGTTTTGGGATTCCTAGAGGTATTGTGGAGGAGAAATCTAAGGAAAGTGAAGAGGGAATCAAAACACAAGTGACAAATGAGAGTTTGAGTGACAAAGAAGGCAAGATAAATGAGAAAGAGATGAGTGAGAAAGGAGATGATTCAAGAAAAATTGAAGTCAAAGTGAGTGATTTAGAATTTGTTCCTAGAGCACCATTTCCACAAAGGTTAGGGAAACCTAAACATGATCTTATGAACTCAGAAATCTATGAATTGTTCAAACAAGTGAAAGTCAATATTCCACTCCTTGATGCAATTAAACAAGTTCCATCTTATGCAAAGTTTCTTAAGGATTTATGCACAGTCAAAAGGAGATTGAATGTGAAAGAAAGAGCATTTCTAACTGAACATGCTAGTCCCATCATCCAGTTTAAGACCCCTCCCAAATACAAAGATCCTGGTTGTCCTACCATTTCATGCATTATTGGAAGTCATAAGATAGATCAAGCTTTGTTGGATTTAGGAGCAAGTGTGAATTTAATACCCTACACTGTTTATGAACAATTAGGTTTAGGAGAAATCAAGCCTACTCGAATTGCCCTTCAATTAGCTGATAGGTCAATCAAGATTCCTAGGGGTATCGTTAAGGATTTGTTGGTCCAAGTAGATAAATTCTACTTTCCTGTTGATTTTGTAGTGTTAGACACCGCACCAATTCAAGGTTCTAATGCTCCCATCCCAGTCATCTTAGGGAGACCTTTCCTAGCTACATCCAATGCCTTAATTAATTATAGGAATGGGGTGATGAAATTATCTTTTGGGAATATGACTGTGGAGATGAACATATTCAATGTCTCCAAACAAATTGGGGAACATGAGGACATTAGAGAGTTAGATTTGATCCAAACAATTTGTCAAGAACACTTTGAGAGAGTGTGGATCAAGGATCCATTGGAGAGAACTTTAATTCATGATGAAAGATTGTGTTCTTTGGAATGTGTTGATGAGGAAGTAAGAGAACTTGAGACTTATCTAGATCCAATGCCTATTATGTCAATAGGTCAATGGACCCTATCGTTTGAGCCTTTGATTTCACCCCAAGTGAAAGTTGAGGCATCTCTTGTCCAACCTTATCAACCAAAAAGGAAGCCTTTACTAAGTGATCTTAAGTATGCATTTCTAGGGGAAGATGAATCATATCCTATTGTGATCTCATCAAAACTTAGCATAGACCAAGAACAAAATTTTTTGAGAGGTGAGAAAACAAAAGAAAGCAATTGGGTGGACAATTTCTGACTTCAAAGGAATTAGCCCTCTTTTATGTACACATAGAATCTATCTTAAAGAAGAGGCTAAATCTGTGAGGCAAATGCAAAGATGATTGAACCCAAACATGAAGGAAGTAGTGAGAGGTGAATTGCTTAAGCTACTTGATGCAGGTATCATTTACCGTATTGCAAACTCAAAATGGGTTAGTCCAACCCAAGTTTCCCATAAAAAATCTAGAGTCACGGTAGTGAAGAATAAAAATAATGAGCTAGTACCAACTAGAATCCAAACTGGATGGCCTATATGCATTGATTATCGTAAATTGAACATGGTAACTAGGAAGGACCATTTTCCACTTCCATTTTTAGACCAAGTGCTTGAAAGAGTAGCTGGAAGAGCTTTCTATTGTTTTCTTGATGGTACTCAGGTTACAACCAAATTGAGATTTCTTTAGAAGACCAAGAAAAAACCACTTTCACTTGTCCTTTTGGTACCTATACATATAGAAGAATGACTTTTGGTTTGTGTAATCCACCAGCCACTTTTCAAAGGTGTATGGTGAGTATCTTTAGTGACATGGTGGAAATTTTTTTGGAAGTTTTCATAGATGATTTTTCAGTTTATGGGGATTCTTATGAGTTGTGTCTAATGCATTTAGAAAAAGTTCTTGAAAGGTGTGAAGAGAGCAATCTTGTAATCAATTGGGAGAAGTGTCATTTTATGGTGACACATGGCATTGTTTTAGGTCACATTGTCTCTTCAAAAGGGATAGAGGTAGATAAGTCAAAAGTGGAAGTCATTCTAAAATTAACTACCCCTAAGACTGTAAAAGATGTGAGATCCTTTTTAGGACATGCTGGGTTTTATCGAAGATTCATTCATTCTTTTAGTACCATTGCCAAACCATTATGTAACTTGTTGTCATAAGATGTCCAATTTGATTGGACATTAAAATGTCAAGAAGTTTTTGAAAAGCTTAAAGAGTTGTTGACCACTGCACCAATCATGCAAGTTCCTAATTGGTCCTTACCATTTGAACTGATGTGTGATGCTAGTGATTTTGCGGTTGGGGCTGTTTTAGGGCAAAGAAAAGACAAGAAACCTCATGTCATTTATTATGCTAGCAAGACTTTGAATGATGCTCAATTGAATTACACTACAACTGAAAAAGAACTCTTAGTTGTGGTCTTTGCATTGGACAAGTTTAGGTCTTATTTGGTTGGATCTATTGTTATTGTTTTCACTGATCATGTAGCATTAAAATACTTGCTCACAAAACAAGATGCCAAACCACATTTGATTCGATGGATCCTTCTACTCCAAGAGTTTAACCTTGAAATTCGAGATAAAAAGGGAGTAGAGAATGTAGTGGCTGATCGTTTGTCTCGTCTTTCAAGCTATAAGACCATAATTGATGAATCTCCAATAAATGAACTCTTTGCTGATGAAAATTTATTTTATGCAGGTACTGTCTCCTACATTGGTTCTCCATGGTATGCTGACATAGCAAATTACCTAGCCACAAGTCAGATTCCTTCTCATTGGTCTAAACTTGACAAACAAAAATTCTTGCGCAATGTGCGCACCTTTTTTTGGGATGACTCTTACCTATTTAAATACTGTCCTGACCAAATTATTAGGCGGTGCATCCCTGATCATAAAATTCCAAGGGTTATTAATTTTTATCATGTATTAGCCTGTGGTGGACATTTTTCTTCTAAGAAAACCATTGCCAAAATCTTGCAGTGTGGTTTTTATTGGCCCACCATGTTTAAAGATGTGTATGCCTTCTGTGTTACATGTGATCGATGCCAACGATTGGGTAGCCTCACTAGGCGTAACATGATGCCCCTTAACCCCATCCTTGTTTTGGAAATATTTGATTGTCGGGGGATTGATTTCATGGGACCTTTTCCAAGCTCATTTGGCTACCAATTCATCCTTGTAGCTGTTGATTATGTGTCTAAATGGGTGAAGGCCATTGCATCTCGAACCAATGACCATCAAGTTGTGGTTAAATTCTTGAAAGAAAATATTTTCTCTCATTTTGGCATGCCCCGAGTTATGATTAGTGATGGGGGAAAATATTTTTGTAACAAGCCCGTTGGGATTTTGATGAGAAAATATGGTGTAATTCACAAGGTCAGTACCCCCTATCACCTACAAATAACTAGCCAAACTGAGTTGGCAAATAGGGAGATCAAGAACATTTTAGAGAAAACAGTTAATCCAAACCATAAAGATTGGTCCCTACGACTAGTTGATGCTTTATGGGCATATCGCACTACTTATAAGACCTCTTTAGGAATGTCTCCTGCTTGACCGCTTTTTATGATCAGCTTGTTTTAACTCGCAAGTGCACGAGTGTGCGATGTAGCAATTAACTCGGTAAGATCGAGGTCATATCCACAGAGAGCTAGATCTGGAAATTAAGCTAAGTAACAAAAAAAAAACTCAAGAGAAATTAAATTAACAATAACTTGGTTGAAAATAATTGATGGATTTGTTTTCAAAGATAAAAAAAAATGTAAATAGATTTTAAATGACAAGAAAAGTAAGTCTTGGTCCAAATCAATTTTAATGGTGATGTATTGGTGATTTATTCAACATATATAAGATAACTCAACCTAATCTCAACGATGGTGATATTAGATTGGAAGATATTACAATGAAGATTAGAAAGATGAAGATTGATTATTGCTTAAGAATGAACAAGTACTTTCATATTAAGTAAGACATTGAATCAAGCAATCTCTATACCAAAACTAAAGTTTGTGCATAAAAATTCAAGATTATAACATTACCTAAATGATTTCTAAAATTTCTTTACAATAATAAATCATTCATGAAGAAAATAAGAAGATAAACATTAAGATTCATTCATATCCTAAAGAACTCACCTCAATCACCATTATCCTTGATTTGGATCCAAGAAAGAGTTTAGCCAACCATGATTATATATAAGAACACTTCAATAAACATGAAAGAACTTGAATCCAACTGAAAAAATAAGTTTTACAAACTAAAGAACCGAAATCTATAAAGAAGAACACAATACAATTTCAGAAAACATCCGGACACAAATCTGACTCTAACTTTGGACAGCAATTCGACCCTCTTGGAAGCTTTCTTTCGAGAAGTCTATTAGAGACATATTTATAGGCAATTCTGTCACCTTTCCAGATCATTAAAGAACAGCTCATTTGGACACTTGAGTCAAAAGTTATGGGCAAAACACCGAAATGTGTTCTGAAAAATCAAATCAAGACAGCTTTACAACTACTTTGGTGCACGTTTTTCTTCCTCATTTATGAGGTGTCTCCTTCTTCTTTTTGACCCAAAATAATGTTAAAATATCCCCTCCAGCTTTCCATCCATGTGCTTGCCTTCTTGGATCAATGGATTGCCCAAAATAAATCAATTGTTATTTGTTGTGTGGACATGTAAGATCATGGATTGTGTTTGGGTTGATTTGAAGGTTGATTTGGGGTTGATTTAGGGCTGATTTGGGGCTGATTTTGGGCTGAATTTGAGCATCAAATAAGTATACAAATGTACTTATTATTTGGGCTAAGATTGACATTGAAACCTTGAGTGTTTAATGGTTGAAGTTTGCACACAACATAAGGCAAGTTTGGGCTTGAAATAAATCATATGATATTCTTTTCTAGAATTGGAATAGAATTGATTTTTGGGACAAATTTGGAGCACTTATTTGAACCAAGATTTGCTTCAATCTTCAACTAAATGTCTCTTCAATTCTTTGTTCTGAATTCCGACGTTGAATTTTGTGAATTAATTCATTTAAGCTCCAAAAACCTATCGAAACATTAAAACAAACTTCATTACTAAAAAACACATCAATTATTATAAAAACAACCAAATAAAAACAATAAATACATATGTAAAATAAGAGACTTAATGACACTTTTGATGCACAATCATCTCCTTATAGGCTAGTTTATGGAAAACCTTGTCATCTCCCTGTTGAGATTGAGCACCGTGCATATTGGGCCATCTGGCAATTCAATGACAATGAAAATGAGGTTGGCAAAAATAGAAAGCTTCAATTGGATGAATTAGAGGAGCTGAGAAATGATGCATTTGAAAATGCAAAATTTTCAAAACATAAGATGAAAACTTTGCATGATAAACATATTCTTAGAAAATCCTTTCATGCTGGTCAAAAAGTTCTCTTGTATAATTCACGATTACATCTCTTTCCTGGGAAGTTGAGGACAAAATGGATTGGTCCATTTGTGATTAAATCCATCTCTAAGCATGGTGCATTTGAGGTAAAAAATCCTAAGAATGGAAATATTTTCAAAGTAAATGGTCATCGATTGAAACCTTATCTTGAAAACATTGTGGCTGAAGTTGAGACATTGGATCTTGAAGATCCAATACCATTGTAGTATCAGAAGTAATGAGTTTTTTTTTTTCTTCTCATTTTTTTCCCTTCTTCCATCTCTTATATTTTCTTGTTCATGCATTAGGGACAATGCATTCTTTTAAGTTGGGGGTTGTGAGGTTCTTTATGTTTAAAAAAAAAACAAAATCAATGTTTTCTTTTAGTTGTGATATGCAGGTTAAAAAAAAAATCAAGCAAGAAGTCAGCTCATGCCCAATTCAATCAGACATTCATCCTTGAAAACAGAAGTGAAGTAACAATTTTCTAATCTTTATACTTTTCTTCTCTTTCTCTTTTACATTGAGGATAATGTAAAACTTAATTTTAGGTATTTAATTATGTTAAATGCTTGAGATAACCATGCTTGTTAAAAAAAAAAAAACTTGCATTCGTATGTGAATGAGACTTGTTTAGGATCATCATTACATTTTTGGATTCATTATTATGTTGAACATTACATGCTTTAATTTGGGATAGATAATACCTTATAAAGCAAGATATAGCATACTTTTTTTTAAGATTACTGAAGTACATCTTTCCTTGTAAAAGTTGTGTGAGTTGTGTGATTATGCATGAAAGATGAGTATGATGCTTTACTTGTGATTATCCCTTTTGATCCAATCCTAAACAAGGTTTAAGTAAATAGAGTAATAATTATTACATAAATAAATAAATAAATGTGTACAAGTTCTATCTACTCCAATGTTTTGAGTTGCTCAGTAACTAGGGGTATTCATCACAAATGCTTATCTTTACGTCAAACGGCAGCTTGAAATATGAGTATGCAAAGCACTTTAAGTTTATGACTTTGTGAGTAACCGGGTGCATTCATCATAAATGTTTGTATTCGCGTCAAAAGGGAAGTGACTACTTAAAGACAGAATAAATCATATCTTCAAAGAAAAAAAAAGGTGACAAAAAAAGAAGAAGAAAAAAAGAAAGAAAGAAAGAAAGAATATATATATATATATATAGATATTTCTCTAGTTTGCTACCTTGTTTATGTTGGTGAGAAGGGAAGATTACAAGTTGAGTTTTCATGTGAATCAATTATGTTGGTTGCATGATAAATATGATTGAATTTGGAAATTTTGTATGGATATTTGATTTAGAGAATGTGAGTATACTATTTTTCTTTATTTGCTATTGTGTACACTAAGTTAAAGATACCAATGTTTGCATGATAGGTCCTTTAAGTGTAATGAATCGAGCCTAATTATGATTGTTATTATTCTTTTTATTTCAAAGGTTTTATGTTTTGTTTTGCTTGAGGACTAGCAAAATCTAAGTTGGGGGGTGTGATTGTGCATCAAAAGTGTTATTAAGTCTCCTATTTTACAAATGTATTTATTATTTTTATTTGGTTTTTTTTATAATAATTGATATGCTTTTTAGTATTGAAGTTTGTTTTAATGTTTCGATAGGTTTTTGGAGCTTAAATGAATTAATTCAGAAAATTCAACATCGAAATTAAGAACAAAGAATTGAAGAGACATTTAGTTGAAGATTGAAGCAAATCTTGGTTCAAATAAGTGCTTCAAATTTGTCCAAAACATCAATTCTATTCCAATTCTAGAAAAGAATATCATTTTTTATTGCATTTCCCTAGAGGGTTTAACATTTTTCTCCAAAATGAATTCTGTGTGTACAAATCAAAGGACTAATTCCTTTTATGTCAGTTATGGTCCATTCTAATGCATTTTTATGCATTTTCAGAGTTTGTAATTACTTACCTTCTTGATGTGCATTAAGTTTGGAAGAGATTATTACCGGAAATACTCATTTTCTCCCAAAAATGAGTATTTGAGATTGAATAGCAACGACTTCAAATCAGGTTTGGGTGGTTGAACACTTGAAGGTATGGACTAAATTGATCGTGGTGGCAATTCCTCAATTTGCGCCCTCTAATTACTTGCCTTTGATTCTTCCTGAAAGTAAATCATTTGCAAATCATCAAATTCATCAATTTCAATTTCATTGGAAGTGGTTTAATTTTGCAGTAAAGTCCACTTCTTGTAAATCATTATCATCTCTAGGTTGCTTGTAAATGTTGAAAATATTCATCTCCAATGTCGTGTTTCCAAATGATAGCTTCATCAGTCCATTCCTACAATTAATCAATGCATTAGAAGTTGCAAGAAACAGATGTTCTAAAATAACAGGAAATGAATTACATACTTCAACAGGTTGTGTGTCCAAGACAATAAAATCCACAGGATAAATGAATTTATCGACTTGTACTAACACATCTTCAATTATACCTCTATGCACTTTTACAGATCTATTGGTAAGTAAAATAGTTACAGAAGTTGGTTTTAACTCACCTAGATTGAGACTCTAAAAAACTGAATATGGAAGTAAATTCATACTAGCTCCAAGATCAAGTAAGGCTCTTTCAATTTTATGTTCTCCAATAAAGCAAGAAATTATAGGATAATCAGGGTCTTTATATTTTAAAGCATTATTGTTCTGAAGAATGACACTTACTTGTAAGGCTAAGAAGGCTTTCTTTTTCACATTCAGTTTCCTCTTCACAGTGCATAGATCTTTAAAAAATTTAGCATAGGAAGGATTTGTTTAATAGCATCCAATAAAGGTATATTGATCCTTGTTTGAAAGTTTCAAAGATTTCAGAGTTCTAATTGACATTCTTTTATTTGGTCATGGCATGAGGAAATGGAAGTGCTGGCGGGGAATCAGTCATTTCTTTGCAATTTTCAGATTCAACCCCTTCTTTACTCTTAGAGATTGACTCATTATCTTTCTCATAAGGTTCGAGAGTGGGTTTTTCAATAACCTTACCACTACGAAGAGTAGTGACTGATTTGACTTGATCCATGTGTTGGCTTCCGGAACTACTTGTATTTGCATTGTATTAAACCTTGGGATTTTGTTGTGGTGACATGGAAACTTACCTTTCTCTTAAAAACTAAGAGCAGATGTCAATTTTGCAAGAGTATCTTTAAAATCTGTCATGTTTTGAGCAAGTTGAGTATTAATTGTCTTTTAATTTTCAATGAATGCATGCAATGTTTCCTCAAGATTTCTTCTAGGAGGTGGAGCATAAGGAGGTGCATATCTATGAGAATTTTGGAAATTGTGGTGTGCTTGAAATGGTGGTTGTGAAGTTTGTACATTGTTATTATCACTCTTCCAACTGAAATTTAGGTGATTTCTCCATTCAGAGTTGTATGTTTGTGAATATGGGTTGTGGTTGGCCCTTTGGAAACTGTTTAAACCATGAGCTTGTTCATGGAGACATTCCTTAAAAGAAGGCAAAGTTGGACAGTTATTGGTTGAGTGTTCATTTGTTTCATATATTTGACACATAATGTTTTCAACAGATTTTAATTTACCACTCTTTTTCAATTCTAGTACCTTGACTTTTCTAGCTAAAGATGCAAACTTGGCTTGGAGGTCATGATCTTCCCTATGTTGTACATACCTCCACTAGATGTATGAGGTTGAGTTTTACTCGGTGCCTTATAAGTACCCGTAGAGTCCTAATTTTGAGTATTTTCAGCTAACAAGTCTAAGTACTCCAATACTTCATCATGGTATTTATCTTCAAAAGTTCCATTGCACATTAATTCAACCATTTGCCTATCTTTAGGTGTTAACCCTTAATAAAAATATGAAACCAATCTCTATGTTTCAAAACCATGATAAGGGCAAGTATTAAGCAAGTCTCGATATCTATCCCAATATTGGTAAAATATTTCTCCTGGTTTTTGAGTGAAAGTGGTGATTTGTCTTTTGAAAGAGTTTGTTCTGTGAGATGAGAAAAGCTTCTTTAAAAACTATTATTGCATTTCATTCCAAGCATGAATGGATCTTGATCTCAAATTTTGTAGCCATGTTTTAGCTTTATCTTTTAATGAAAAAGGAAAAAGTTTTCATCTGATGGTGTTCATACTACAATTTGAATCATTATATTTGAATTTCCTTAAATGCAAGTATGGATTTTCCGATTCTAAGCCATGAAAAGAAGGTGAAAGTTCAATAATGTTTGGTTTAAAATTAAAAGGGGATGCATTAGGAGGAAAAACTACGCATGATGGTGCACTTGTTCTTGTAGGGTCCATGTGGTCTCTAAGTGTTCTAGCATGGTTATTCTCATTATTCTCATTATGAAGTGATTGATGAGGATACCCTACAAAGTCTACCACTTAATGTACGTGACCATGCTCTCATGCACGTGTAGGAATAAAATAAAAGGAAGAAGAAAACAAAAAAAAAAGAGAAACAAAACAAAAGAAACAAAATTATATACAAGAAAAGTGAAAAGAGAAAATAAAATAAATACTATAATTTGTACAAGAACTTACCTCCCCAGCAATGGCGCCAAAAACTTGACACGACTAAAAGATTGATGTCTTCTCCCAAGTACAGGAGTGTCGAAGTAATAAATAACCCAGCAAAACCGGGATCGAACCATAGGGAGGTTAATTGTATAAATTATAAATGACAATAATACAACAATAATAACAATAATAACAATAACAACAAGAACAACAATAATAACAATATTAGTAGTAGTAGTAGTAGTAGTAGTAGTAGTAGTAATAATAATAATAATAATAATAATAATAATCAAGAAAAAGAAGGAGAAGAAGAAGAAGATGATGAGAACTTTGAGATGAAATATTAATGTAAGGATTAAACAATGATAATAACAACTGTCAAGGTTAGATGTTCCACTAATGGTATGTCAAACAAATATAGTATAACCTCTCATTATTCAATTGAAAACCATACACAAAAGAGGTTCCAATTAGATTATAAATTGTTAACATGATCACATTAATTATCTTATTTGATTAATGCTAATACTTGTAAATCTCGTCAAACATTCATGATTATAACTTATGTTAACAACAAATCAAGTTCTTTTCATAGCTCAGGTGTCGGTTATACCATACAGTATGGGCTATGAAAGTGTTAAGCATTTGTTGTACCAAGTGTTATACAACATAAATCTAGATTAGTCATTTAACAAGTAAAGTATTAAAGAGTGAACAAGATAACAAATACAAAACATGTTAGTATCAAACATTAAAGTCCATATTGAGTTTACATTATACTTATTCTTACCCCATTAGTGCAACCTTTTCACCTTGATATCATAAACTTAGCTAAACATAATGAAAGAAAAAAAAAGAAACAAAAAAAGAACATAAATAAGATAAGAGTTAACTAAGTAAAGGAAAGGAAATGAAAGGCATAAACTTGATATTAATGAAAGCAAAGCAAAAACATTACAAAAGATACAAAAAGAGAAAGCAAGAGCATGATCTTGATCTGGAAACCAAGATGCCTAAATGCATGGAAAATGCCTCCTTTTATAGGCCAAAATTGGAAAGTATTGATTTGATGACTAATTGATGAGTGGGTGCCCAACTCTTGACTTGGTGACAATTCTTATCTTCTCTTTTTTGCCTAAAACGTCATTGATAATGTCAAAATTGGAACCACTTGAAAACATGAAAGTTGTAGGCAATTGTCTCCGATTTCCTGTGTAAACAATTGAGGTCATTTAAACTTCTATAACTCTAGATATGGGCCAAATACTAAATAGTACTCGGGCTGGAGGACAAATTCAGACTTTTTTTGTTGTTGCCACAATTTGGACTTGAAAATGACTTTTTTAAATCTTGGGCTCCATATAAAAGTTGTAGGCCTATGTATTAAATTTCCATCCATATAAAGTAGACCTAAATCTGAGATCTACAGCTCTAGATATGACCCAATTATCGAATAGTGTTCCAGTTTGGACTGCACCGACATCTCTTTTCTAAGTTTGGCCATCTCTTTGTCCTTTCAATTTCAGTTCTTAAATTCATCAATCAATCCTTTCATTTATGTGATAGGCTTGCATTTAAAATGAACATTTACCACAAATTAAAGATATCTTATATTATTCTAAAACATGCTTTAGGTAAGGAATTATTGATACTTCAAGTGCAAAAATGATGACATAAAACCTTGATAAAAATGCACTTTTAAGTATTAATCATCATACAATTATTTGTCACGATTACACTTAATAAAATATAATTGTAGATCCTTCATAATTATCCACACAACCAATTGTCACAATTATATTCAATAAAATACAACAGTAAATCCTTCGTAATACTCATACTACCATTTGTCACAATTACATTCAATAAAATACAACATAAAATCCTTTGTAATATTCATATTATCATTTATCACAATTACATTCAATTAAATAAAACAGAAAATCCTTTGTAATACTCATACTATCCTTCATTAGTAGCCCAAATTCATAATAGCCTAATCAACATCTCATATTAGGTTTAATAATCATCGCAACACAATAATATATCTACCTCAAACAGGTCATTTCAGGACATTAACATTTGTGTCATTGTTTCAACATTCAACCAAAACTCAATTGACATTTCCTAGTCGATTTGACAATCATTAAGAATTCAATCACACACTTCATCATCGTTTCATCATTCAACAAGGATTTAATTAAATATCATCATAAGTAAATCATTTCAAAACATAAACATCATATGAGAAAAAGGTGGAAACCACCTACCTACTCAACTTGTGGGTTTTCCTTGTCCTAGCGATGGTTCGATCCTAGCCACACCACCTAAGACATCAATGGCCACAAATCAATACATTAGCATCTTTAAATCACATTCATCACCATACTTATTTCAACAGTCCATATGTTAACCTTTAAGTGTTTCACATTTTACACCATCATATAATGAAATTGTTACAAGCATTTACATCATTTCTGCCCCGGGGTCTAGTTTAGAAAATGGGCAGCGAGACTGATTCGCTGCTGGCCACACAATTCAGCAACAAAAACTAATTCATTGTAGGCCATACAGTTCAGCAGTGAAAACTAGTTCACTGCAAGCCACACACTTTAGACAACACAACTTCAGCAGCAAAACCTGATTCGTTATAGTCAACATAATTAGGTAACGAAACCTGATTCGTTATGGACAACACAAATTCGGCAACGAACACCTGATTTGTTGCAAACAACATGAATTTGACATCGAACACCTGATTCACTGTGAAATAAACAATTTGGCATCAAAAACTTGATTCGCTGCAGATAAAACAAGTTCAGTAGTAAAAACCTGATTCGATGCGAACAACATAATTTGACAGCGAAGATCTGATTTGCTGTAAATACACAATTCAGCAACGAACACTTGATTCGCTGCGGATAACATAATTTGGTGGCAAAAAGCTGATTCGTTGCGGACAACATAATTCAGTAGTGAACACTAGTTCGCTACAGGCCATACAATTCGGCAACAAAATCATATTTGCTATGGACAAACACAATTTAACAATGAAAGCAAATTTTTCATGGATGGCATAATTTAGTAGCGAACATTAATTCGCTGCAGACACCAGAATTCAGTAGCGAAAACTGATTCGCTGCAGATAACACAATTCAGCAGCGAGACTAATTCACTACTAACATATAAATTGTTGACGAGAACTGAGTCGCTGTGAATCAAAAATCATCAACGCAACCCTTGTCGCTACCGATTCAGAAATTAACAATAGCGACAGAATCGTTTCTGATTGGACTTCTTCCATTTGGCCAAGCGTAAAGCTTACGCTAGGCTTTTCTCCTTTGTAACACTTTCATGCCAAAACTTCTACACATAACAATAATAGTCATACTCCAATTCGTATCACAAAAGCATGAACAATGCACTATTAAATCTCAACATGCATATTTGATTTTGGTTCTTCTAACTACTAGCTGAAGTTATACAAATCCATTCACCACACAACAAAATCAATGCATTGTTAAGGTGCAGTTTTCATTTCAGCTACAACATGTTTCTTCAAGATTTATTATCAATATATTTTTATATTACATCAACCAAACAAGCTAAATCACACCATTAACACAAGCATAATTTTTTTTTGGTTCTTGCATGATCTAACATCTCTTATAAGGTTGTCATCTATGCATTTTATTCCTTTAATCCTTATTCTGTTTAGCCCTCACCATGGCCGCCCAACTTTCCAAGTTCGTGTATTCAAAATTGTAATATTTCTTTTGTTAAATATTTTGGAATTAGGTCCCCCATTCAGCCACATTTTTTTTCCCTCCTTTAGCTTAGTTCTTTCCATAATAGTTGGAGTAAAGTTCCTAGGACATGCATCTATAATTCTTCTTCCTTTTAGTTTTAAGGCCTTAACAATAGGTGGAGAAGGACATGGTTCATACATCATGGATTTAGTATTTTTAGGACGGGTTTGACAACATTTCTCCCCTTTTGCTCTCAATTTGCTTCTTCCTCTTCCTCTCTTAGGCCTCTACTCCCTTCATGTTTGCAGTTGTTCAACCTCCTATCAAGCTCTCCCTTCTCTCTCACGCCTGTGGCACATGCAGTAGAGTTATTGAGCTCTTTTTGGGAAGGAGGAAAGATCAAGAGCATGCAGCTTATTTTGGGAAGAGGGAAGGAGGCAAGAGCATGTAACTCGTTTTGGTAAAAGCATACAACTCATTTTGGGAAAAGTGAGCAGCCATCCTTTC
>NW_011501578.1:0-3839 GCF_000495115.2 Populus euphratica
CGAATATCTTCAGGAATTCCATGATTCATTAACAATCTCAATCTTGCACATCTAGCACGGTAAATTTTTCTAATCGCATTTTGAGGTAGAGCGGGAAAATACTTTTTCAATTTTTCACGATTAGTGTCCATTTTCAAATGAGACTTGGAAGAGAGATTCAAAGAATTGCACAAATATATACACAGATATCAGTTATTGTGGGAAACTGAAAGAACCGACTTAAGTCACGGAGTACCGTTATCCGCCATTTGACTAGGGTGAGACAAACTAGCAAAAATCACTTAAAAAGAAACACAAAAACAATATGAGGAAAAAAATCAACCTTTATCTACAAGATCATTCCAACCAGTTGATTCATTTTCACTAGGAAAATTATCAAAGTAAGCTTTCAAACGATGTCCATTTTTCTTAAAAACATTGTCATTCATTGAATTCTCAATATCACAGGCCCCATAAGGATTGCTCCATCTTGATCTTAGCTCTATAGGGAATGAATAGAGTTGAGAATTATAAAACAAAACTTTTTGACCAGTATCAACTTTTTGACAATTTTCACAAGTTTTGTAGAATGCATGCGTGTCCTTGAACATGGTGGGCCAATAAAATCCATTTTGAAAGATTTTTGCAGCTGTCTTTTTTGACGAGAAATAACTTCTACATGCTTCAGAATGACAAAGTTTAATGATACTAATTACCTCATTGTTGGGAATGAATCTTTGAAATATATGATCAGGACAATATTTGAATAAGTTAGGGTCATCACAATAAAAATTCTTCACTTCGTTCAAAAACTTTTCTTTATCTTGAGTACTCCAATCAACTGGCAAATCTCTTAAAGCAAGAAAATTGATATTTTTATCATACCAAGGCATTGGACTAAGAGAAAAGTAAGGATTCGTTAGGAAAGTAATCATTGATTGGTGTGATGTCAGATGTCGAATCTGTTGTCATTGTTGACAAAAGATTCGCATCAACATTTTCGGTGCTTGTTTCATCTGTGATTTCTTCCTTAGAATAAATCATTTGCAAATCTTCAGATTCATCTAACTCATTTTTACTTAAAGTAGATTCAAGTTGATCATAAAGTAATTCGTCAATATGATCTACTTCTTGTAAATCATTATCATCTCCAGGTTGTTTGCAAATGTTGAAAATATTCATCTCCAATGTCATGTTTCCAAATGATAGCTTCATCATTCCATTCCTACAATTAATCAATGCGTTAGAAGTTGCAAGAAACGGACATCCTAAAATAACAGAAAATGAATTACATGCTTCAACAGGTTCTGTGTCCAAGACAATAAAATCCACAGGATAAATGAATTTATCGACTTGTACTAACACATCTTCAATTATTCCTCTAGGCACTTTTACAGATCTATCGGCAAGTAAAAGAGATATAGAAGTTGGTTTTAACTCACCTAGATTGAGACTTTGAAAAATTGAATATGGAAGTAAATTCACACTAGCTCCAAGATCAAGTAAAGCTCTTTCAATTTTATGCTCTCCAATAAAGCAAGAAATTGTAGGACAACCAGGGTCTTTATATTTCAAAGCATTATTGTTCTGAAGAATAGCACTTACTTGTTCGGCTAGAAAGGCTTTCTTTTTCACATTCAGTTTCCTCTTCATGGTGCATAGATCTTTTAAAAATTTAGCATAGGAAGGAACCTGTTTAATAGCATCCAGTAAAGGTATATTGATCCTTACCTGTTTGAAAATTTCAAAAATTTCTGAGTTGTGATTGACTTTCCTTTGTTTGGTCATGGCTTGAGGAAATGGAAGTGCTGGCAAAGAATCAGTCTTTTCTTTGCCATTTTCAGATTCAACCCCTTCCTTACCCTCAGAGATTGACTCATCATCTTTCTCATAAGGTTCAAGAGAGGGATTTTCAATAACCTTACCACTGCGCAGAGTAGTGACTGATTTGACTTGATCCATGTGTTGGTTTCCGGAACTACTTGCATTTGCATTACATTGCCCCTTGGGATTTTGTTGTGGTTGAGATGGAAACTTACCTTTCTCTTGGAAACTGAGAGCAGATGTTAATTTTGCAAGAGTATCTTTAAAATCTGTCATGTTTTAAGCAAGTTGAGTATTGATTGTCTCTTGCTTTTCAATGAATGCATGCAATGTTTCCTCAAGATTTCTTCTAGGAGGTGGAGCATAAGGAGGTGCATATCCATGAGAATTTTAGAAATTGTGGTGTGCTTGAAATGGTGGTTGTGAAGTTTGTGCATTGTTGTTCTCACTCTTCCAACTAAAATTTGGGTGATTTCTCCAACTAGGGTTGTATGTTTGTGAGTATGGGTTGTGGTTGGCCCTTTGAAAACTATTTAAAGCATGGGCTTGTTCATGGAGACATTCCTTAAATTATTATATGTGTTACAAACCTCCTCAAATTCCCTTAAATGCAAGTGTGGATTTTCCAATTCTAAACCATGAAAAGAAGGTAAAAGTTGAATAATGCCTGACTTAAAATTAAAATGAGATGCAATAGGAGAAAAAATTATGCATGATGGTGCACTTGTTCTTGTGGGATTCATGTGGTCTCTAAGTGTTCTAGCAGGGTTATTCTCATTATTTTCATTATGAAGTGATTGATTATCTTTTTCGGCCATATTTTCTAAAAATGATGAGGATACCCTATAAAGTCTACCACTTGATATACGTGACCACACTCTCATACACGTGTAGAAATAGAATAAAAGAAAAAAGAAAGGAAAAGAAGAAGAAACAAGAGAAAAGAAACAAAGTTATAAACAAAAAAAAAAGTGAAAAGAGAAAATAAAATAAATACTATAATTTGTACAAGCACTTACCTCCCCGGCAACGGTGCCAAAAACTTGACACGACTAAAAGATTAATGTCTTCCCCCAAGTGCAGGAGTGTCGAAGTAATAAATATTCAGGTTTACAAACTCTCAAACCACAGGGAGGTTAATTGTACAAATTATAAACAACAATTATCATTGTTATCACTTTTTACAAACTCTCGCATTGTTATCACTTAATTCTGCTCATATACTTATTTAACATGTATTCTTAAACCTTAATTTACACACACACGCACTTTAACATATGGTTGTGGGTTGCATATTGGATTATTATATTATTTATGTTCTTTTGTTAAAGGTAACAATTAAGGGAAAGGGATAGTATCTAATTAAAAAAAACAAAAACAAAAACAAAAAAAATAATGATAATAAAAATGATAATAAGTTTGGTTTGGTAGCCTTCCTAACCTAAGCAATTAAGCCCAAAGAGGTATTTTAACACCTAATACCCTAAAGTCAACTGACTTGGGAGCTATTGGCCCAACGCTTGTTACATGGGTTGAGGAGAAAAGCTTAAGGGAATCAAACATTGCACTATCTACATATCAGTATCTGCGACCCGAGTCACTAAGCTCGTAGGGGTGTCTTAACACCTAATACCCTAAGACCAACTAGTTTGGGAGTCATTAGCCGAAAGCTCATTACATGGGTTAAAGATGCATGGTATTTTAAATTATATGTATATATATTAAAAAAATAAAAAAAGAAGAAGACAAAAATAATAATCCCAACCCAAAGAAGTTAACCTTAAACATTAGAACAAAAAAATTGTTTTCTTCCAAGAGAAGTCCTATAATTATATTTTGATACATTGAGCACAAAAGAAAGGTTTATGAATATCTTGTTAAGAGGTATTGAGCAGGTATATAAATTTAACAAGAGTTTGTTTATGTGGAAAGATTAATGGAAGTTAAATGATGAATACCTTCCTTTGTGGAATTTGCAAATTGTTTTTCTATTTTAATGCTTTGATTACTAGGGACTAGTAATAAGCTGATTGGGG
>NW_011501578.1:4000-7271 GCF_000495115.2 Populus euphratica
ATAATATAAGATACCTTTAATTTGTGGTAAATGTTTATTTTAAATGCAGGCCTATCATATAAATGAAAGGATTGATTGATGACTTTAAGAACTTAAATTGCAAGGATAAAGAGATAGCCAAACTTAGAAAAGAGATGTTGGTGCAATCCAAACCGGAACACTGTTCGGTAATTGGGTCATATCTGGAGCTATAGATCTAAGATTTAGGTCTACTTTATATGGATGGAAAGGTAAGACACAGGCCTACAACTTTTATATAGCCCAAGATCTAAAGAGGCCATTTTCAAGTTCAAATTATAGCAACAACAAAGAAACCCGAATTTGTCCTCCAGCCCGAGCAATGTTCAGTATTTTGGTCATATCTGGAGTTCTAGAAGTCAAAATGAGCTGAATGTTTTACACAAGAAGACTGAGACAATTTCTTACAACTTTCATCTTCTCAAGTGGCTCCAATTTTGACGTTATTAATGACTTTTTGGGTAGACAAGAGAAGATAAGGATTGTCACCAAGTCAAGAGTTGGGCACCCACTCATCAATTAGTGATCAAATCAATAATTTCCAATTTTAGCCTATAAAAGGAGGCATTTGCCATGCATTTAGGCATCTTGGTCTCGAGATCAAGATCATGCTTTTGCTTTCTCTCTTTGTATTTTTTGTAATGTTTATGCTTTGCTTTCATTAATATCAAGTTTATGCCTTTCATTTCCTTTCATTTACTTAGTTAACTTTTATTTTATTTATGTTCTTATTTTGTTTATTTATTTTTCTTTCTTTCATGATGTCTAGCTAAGTTTATTATGTCAAGGTGAAAAAGTTACACTAATGGTGTAAAAATAAGTATAGTGTAAACTTATTATGGACTTTAATGTTTGATACTAACATGTTTTGCATTTGTTATCTTGTTCACTCTTTAATACTTTGCTTGTTAAATGACTAATCTTGATTTATGTTTTATAACACTTGGTACAACACATGCTTGACAATTTCATAGCCCATACTGTATGGTATAACCGACACCTGAGCTATGAAAGGAATTTGATTTGTTGTTAACATAAGTTATAATCATGAATGCTTGGCGAGATTTACAAGTATTAGCATTAATTAAATAAGATGACTAATGTACTCATATTAACAATATATAATTAGATTGGAACCTCCTTTGTGTGTAGTTTCCAATTGAATAATAAAAGTTTATACTATACTTGTTTGACATACCATTAGTTATTATCATTGTTTAATTCTTACATTAACATTCCATGTCAAAGTTCCCAGTTTCTTGTTCTTCTTCTCCTTCTGTTTCTTTATTATTATTATTATTATTATTATTATTATTATTATTATTGCTACTATTACTATTATTGTTGTTGTTGTTGTTATTGTTGTTGTTATAATTTTTGTTTATAATTTGTACAATTAACCTCCTTGTGGTTTGACCCCGGTGGTCTGGGAGTCATTAGCCGAAAGCTCGTTACATGGGTTAAAGATGCATGGTGTTTTAAGTTATATGTATATATATAAAAAAAGAAAAAAAAAGACAAAAATAATAATCCCAACCTAAGGAAGTTAACCTTAAAAATTAGAACAAAAATTTTGTTTTTTTCCAAGAAAAGCCCCATAATTATGTGTTGATAAATTGAGCATAAAAGAAAGGTTTATAAATATCTTGTTAAGAGGTATTGAGCAGATATATAAATTTCATGAGAGTTTGTTTATCTGGATAGATTAATGGAAGTTAAATGATGAATACCTTGCTTTATGGAATTTGCAAATTGTTTTTCTATTTTAACGCTTTAATTACTAGGGACTAGTAATAAGCTGGTTAGGGGGTGTGATTAGTACTGAAAAGTGCATTTTTATGATGATTTTATATCATCATTTTGCACTTGAAGTATCAATAACAACTTAACTAAAACATGTTTTATAATAATATATCTAATAATATATCTAATAATATAAGATACCTTTAATTTGTGGTAAATGTTCATTTTAAATGCAGGCCTATCACATAAATGAAAGGATTGATTGATGACTTTAAGAACTTAAATTGCAAGGGCAAAGAGATGACCAAACTTAGAAAAGAGATGCTGGTGCAGTCCATACCGGAACACTGTTCGGTAATTGGGTCATATCTGGAGCTGTAGATCTATGATTTAGGTCTACTTTATATGGATGAAAAGGTAAGACATAGGCCTACAACTTTCATAGAGCCCAAGATCTAAAAAGGCCATTTTCAAGTTCAAATTGTAGCAATAATAAAGAAGTCTGAATCTGTCTTTCAGCCCGAGCACTATTCAGTATTTGGCCTATATCTGGAGTTCTAGAAGTTCAAATGAGCGGAATGTTTTACACAAGAAAGATGAGACAATTTCCTACAACTTTCATATGGAGCCCAAGATCTAAAAAGGCCATTTTCAAGTCCAAATTGTAACAACAACAAAGAAGCCCGAATTTGTCCTTCAGCCCAGGCACTGTTCAGTATTTTGGCCATATCTGGAGTTCTAGAAGTCGAAATGATCTGAATTGTTTACACAAGAAACTAATACAATTTCCTACAACTTCCATGTTTTCAAGTGGCTCCAATTGTGACGTTATCAATGACATTTTGGGAAGACAAGAGAAGATAAAGATTGTCACCAACTCAAGAGTTGATCACCCACTCATCAATTAGTCATGAAATCAATAGTTCCCAATTTTGGCCTATAAAAGGAGGTATTTTTCATGCATTTAGGCATCTTGGTTTCCAGATCAAGATCATGCTCTTGCTTTCTCTCTTTGTATTTTTTGTAATATTTATGCTTTGCTTTCATTAATATCAAGTTTATGCCTTTGATTTCCTTTGATTTCCTTAGTTAACTTTTATCTTATTTATGTTCTTATTTTGTTTATTTATTTTTCTTTCTTTCATTATGTCTAGCTAAGTTTATTATGTCAAGGTGAAAAGGTTACAATAACGGTGTAAGAATACGTATAGTGTAAACTTAATATGGACTTTAATGTTTTGTATTTGTTATCTTGTTCACTCTTTAATACTTTGCTTGTTAAATGACTAATCTTTATTTATGTTGTATAACACTTGGTACAATGATTAGTACTTAAAAGTGCATTTTTATCATGGTTTTATATCATCATTTTGCACTTGAAGTATCAATAACTCCTTAACCAAAGCATGTTTTATAATAATATATCTAATAACCTAAGATACCTTTAATTTGTGGTAAATATTCAGTTTAAATGCAGGTCGATCACATAAATGAAAGGATTTATTGATGA
>NW_011501578.1:7418-9371 GCF_000495115.2 Populus euphratica
GGAACACTGTTCAGTAATTGAGTCATATCTGGAGCTATAGATCTCAGATTTAGGTCTAATTTATATGGATGGAAAGGTAAGACATAGGCCTACAACTTTCATAGGAGTCCAAGATCTAAAAAGGCCATGTTCAAGTCCAAATTGTAGTAACAACAAAGAAGCCCGAAGCTGTCCTCCAGTCCGAGCATTGTTCAGTATTTTGGCCATATCTGGAGTTTTAAAAGTCCAAATGAGCTGCATTTTGTACACAAGAAAGATGAGACAATTGTCTAGAACTTTCATGTTTTCAAGTGGCTCCAATTTTGACGTTATCAATGACATTTTAGGTAGACAAGAGAAGATAAGGATTGTCACCAAGTCAAGAGTTGGCTACCCACTCATCAATTAGTCATCAACTCAATAGTTCCCAATTTTGGCCTATAAAAGGAGGCATTTGTCATGCATTTAGGCATCATGGTCTCCAGATCAAGATCATACTCTTGCTTTCCATGCATTTAGGCATCTTGGTTTCCAGATCAAGATTATGCTCTTCCTTTCTCTCTTTGTATTTTTTGTAATGTTTATGCTTTGCTTTTATTAATATCAAGTTTATGCCGTTCATTTCCTTTCCTTTACTTAGTTAACTCTTATCTTATTTATGTTCTTATTTTGTTTATTTATTTTTATTTCTTTTATTATGTCTAGCTAAGTTTATTATGTCAAGGTGAAAAGGCTACACTAATGGTGTAAGAATAAGTATAGTGTAAACTTAATATGGACTTTAATATTTGATACTAACATGTGTTGTATTTGTTATCTTGTTCACTCTTTAATACTTTGCTTGTTAAATGACTAATCTTGATTTATGTTGTATAACCCTTGGTACAACAATTGCTTGGCACTTTCATAGCCCATACTGTATGGTATACCCGACACTTGAGCTATGAAAGGAACTTGATTTGTTGTTAACATAAGTTATAATCATGAATGCTTGACGAGATTTACTTGTACTAGCATTAATCAAATATGATGACTAATGTAATCATGTTAACAATCTATAATCTATTGGGAACCTCCTTTATGTGTGGTTTCCGATTGAGAAATAAGAGTTTATACTATACTTGTTTGATGTACCATTAGTGGAACCTCTAACCTTGACATTTGTTATTATCATTGTTTAATCGTTACATTAATATTCCATCTCAAAGTTCTCATCAACTTCTTCTTTTTCTTCTTCTTCTATTATTATTATTATTACTATTAGTACTACTACTATTATTATTATTGTAATTATTGTTGTTGTTGTTGTTGTTACTATTATTGTTATTTATTATTGTTGTTTATAATTTATACAATTAACCTTTCTGTGGTTCGACCCCGGTCTTGCCAGGTTATTTATTATTTCGACACTCCTGCACTTGGAAGAAGACATCAATCTTTTAGTCATGTCACCTTTACCAGTGCCCTTGAAAGAAATGTGTGTAAAACAGTTAAGCATAGGTCATGTAGCCCCCCTTCCTTTTTTGCCACTTAAACCCCTTTCCCTAATTTGGTATAAACCATAACTAGTTTAGGAATACCATGTTAAAAATTCAGGTCACAACATTGATACTTGCTTTATGTTAAAAAAAGAAGAAGAAGCTTTTATAGTTATTCAAAGCAGGGTAGATAACCTTTGAGGATACACCCAACATCAATTCCAACTTATTACCCAACCATGCTTTTAGTAATGGGGGGTAAACACAGTAGAATATGGAGAAAAAACAAAGAAGCAGGTTCCCAAAGCAACTATGGATAGGCTATATGACATGTTGATGCAAGTCGATTACTTTCCAACAAGAAGCATGACAAGGAAATCATTTTTGTAGGTTTCATGAGGCCATAGGACATAATATTGAAGAATGTGGAAAGTTTCACTAAAAGGTGGCACAAATAATGACTCTTGGTGTTCTATAGATTGGAGAGAGGGAAAGA
>NW_011501578.1:9419-35445 GCF_000495115.2 Populus euphratica
GGGAAAGAGATTAGCATGATAGGTTTCTAAGGAGGGAAAGTGAAAATGTGTAGAATCTAGGCCACTAGAATCAAACCCTAAAAACTCATCCTGACAAGTCCTTTTTTTACCAATAATAAAAACTATAGTGTGTTGCCACATCATTATTGAAGCTCCTCTCCACTTTTGCAAACCAAGATTGACAAATTAACTTAGAGTGGCAGGTGTTTTATACTTGAAGAATTGGAGAAACAATAAAATACCAAAGGCAAGGAAGTTATGGAAACTGCTAAGGATATAGAGGTAAACAAACCAATAAGTAAAGAGGAGGCAAGCGAGTTATGAGCTCGAGAGATTATAGCATGGTAGAATAGTTAAAGAAAACCTCTACCAAAATATCTCATATGTCTCTTATCTTGAGTTCTGAGCTCTATCACAACGCCCTAAAAAACTTCTTAATGAAGCATATGTCCCTCAAGACATGACCCAATAGACCAAGAAGCATTTGGTTAGAAGAATCCAAGCGACCAACTATCTATACTTCACTAAAGATGAGCATGACACTAGAGGTCACAACAATCCTTTGTACATTACAGTAAGATGCTAACACAACACCTTCAATAAGGTATTGGTGGATAATGACTCAACTTTAAATGTACTCCTAAAAAATATGCTGGAAGAAATCGTGGTTGATTTAACCCACATGTTGTCAAGCATTATGACAACTAAAGCATATGACGGGTCTTCAAGACAAGTGGTAGAGACCATTGAAATAGATTTTTTTCATCAGCCCACAAGCATTCCTAGTAACTATGCAAGTAATGGACATTCACTCATCATAACATGTTGCTAAGAAGGCTTTAGATACATATTGTTGATGTTGTAACTTCCTTTTTGCATTAATGTTTGAAGTACATTGTTAATGATGATAGTTAGGGCTAAAAAAACACAAGCAATGATATAGAATATGGTAGTACCTTACATAGAGGTCGACGGGAGTAACGACAGGAATCTTCATGCTTTTGAAATTGTTAACTTGAATAGGGTTCTAGAAAATTTGGTGCTAAGAAAGCCAACCATTTTTATAGCTGCAAAGATAGTGGTTAGGTATTTCTTAAACATAAGCTTTCTTTTTAGTACAAACCTATCACTAGAAATCTAGAAAGGATAAGCTTAATAAGATGGTGATAAACCAAGAAGATCTGTCAGAGTGGCTATGGAAAACCCAAAGTATTTGGATTTAGAAGTTGTACTAGCCACTTCTATTTGCAGGAAACATGCAGGGAGAAGCTGTCACGTAAAAGCAACTTCCAGATGCAGGAAACATGTAAAGAGAAGTTATGTTTGCCAAAGACTTTATCTAAGTTGTTAGTCATGTCCACAAAGCATGTTTGCTTAAGAATAGGTCTAGCAGTTAGTATTTGAATTTCAATAATGTGATCGTGTCCTAATTCTTAGAGATATGATCTCAAAATTAGGAGTGGTCATTATTTTCTTCTTTGTATTTAAACACTCTTATGGTTAATTCTCACCCTAAGTAGAATACTATCTACACTATAATATTCATAGCCTGATTGAGACCTATCATTGGTATCAGAGCATGGGAATAAATAAGGAGAGGATTGAGAGTTTAGAAGCTGGTTTGGGTGGACTCCAAAATAGTTTTACTCGCATGGAGGTTGGTGTTATTGATAAATTACACCACATAAAAGATGTACTTAGCAAGCTCTCTAAAGTCTTTCTATCTAATCAAATTACATCAGCTAGCAACCCTTCTAACCCTAATTTCAACTCTCCTAACGGACGTTCTTGTTCCATAAGAGAGGAACTAAGAGAGATTTCAGAAGGAGGCCAACCATTTTTTTCTTCAAAGTTAGCTAGCTTAGAGTTCCCTTGATTTTCTAGAGATGACCCTACTAAATGGTTTACAAGAGTGGCTCAATTATTTGAATTTCAAGGCACCACTAAAGTTCAAAAGGTGTCTCTTGCTTCTTTCCACCTATAAGGCGAAGCTAATCAATGGTGGCAATGGTTGAGATGATCTTATAGAGAAGCAGACAGATAGTTGACATGGGATATTTTTCAAAAGAACTGTGGGTGAGGTTTGGTCCTACTAAACGTGAGGACTTTGATGAAGCCTTGCCAAAGGTGAAAAAGGAAGGGTCTTTACATGAGTATCAGAAGGAATTTGAACGACTAGGTAATCGAGTGCACAGATGGCCACAAAAAGCTTTAGTAGGAACATTCATGGGGGGCCTCAAACCTGAAATAGCAGATGGCATAAGAATGTTCAAACCAAAGTCATTAAAAGAAGCTAGCAGCCTTGTAAGAATGTGAGATGAGTAGTTGAACCACCAAAGGAGAAGTACACGATCAATCCATCGAGCTCCTACAGACTACCATTCCCATCAAACTCCTGCAGACTACCATCCATCAACAAGATTTAAAATAGCTTCACCTATGAAAAGACTTTCCTGGGATGAAATGCAGAAGAGACGAGCACAGGGTCTATGTTTTAACTATGAAGAGAAATTCACACCTGGTCACAAGTGCAAGGGGCCATAGCTCCTATTATTAGAAGGCTGTTATGAATATCCAGAAGGAGATGACATTGAAAGCTCATTGGAATTTCAACTGGAAATATCACTTCATGCACTTTCTGGATGGACAACATATAAAACCATGCTGGTGATGGAAAAAATTAGATAATATGAGATGGTTGTTCTCATTGATAGCGGGTCTACTCATAATTTTATCAATGAAAAGGTGGTGAATATGCTACAATTACTAGTAGTTTCAACAGACTCCTTTAATATCAAGGTGGCGAATGGAGGGCCATTAAAATATCAAGGAAGATTTGAAAACGTCCATATTACAGTCCAAGGTATCCCTTTTGTCCTCACTTTATATGCTTTACCATTAGTTGGGTTGGATTTGGTCTTAGGAGTTCATTGGTTGGAACAATTGGGTACAGTGGCATGTAACTACAAGCAATTAACCATGGAATTCTAGTGGCGTAACCAAACTCATAAATTACAGGGGATGGATACATCAACTCAATCTACTTCTATAAAAGCTATTACTAAGGACTTGAGACAAAGGAGTTCTATATTTGCCATTTACCTTCAATCTTCAGCTAGTCCAACATCTCAAAGTGTCAATCTAGAAATAAAACACCTATTGGCAGAATTTGAGGATTTATTCCAAGAGCCAACACAACTTCCTCCGATAAGGGAAGTGGATCATCACATCATTTTACAAGAAGGAACAACACCTATCAACGTGCGGCCTTATAGGTATGTGATTAGTACTTAAAAGTGCATTTTTATCAAGGTTTTATATCATCATTTTGCACTTGAAGTATCAATAACTCCTTAACTAAAGCATGTTTTATAATAATATATCTAATAATATAAGATACCTTTAATTTGTGGTAAATGTTTATTTTAAATGCAGGCCTATCACATAAATAAAAGGATTGATTGATGAATTTAAAAACTGAAATTGAAAGGATAAAGAGATGGCTAAACTTAGAAAAGAGATGTTGGTGCAATCCAAACCAGAACACTATTCGGCAATTGGGTCATATCTAGAGTTATAGATCTCAGATTTACGTCTACTTTATATGGATAGAAAGGTAAGACATAGGCCTATAACTTTTATATGGAGCTCAAGATCTAAAAAGGCCATTTTCAAGTCCAAATAATAGCAACAACAAAGAAGCCCAAATCTGTCCTCCAGCCCGAGCATTATTCAGTATTTTGGCCATATCTAGAGTTCTAGAAGTCCAAATGAGCTGAATGTTTTACACAAGAAAGCTGAGACAATTGCCTACAACTTTTATGTTTTGAGTGGCTCAAATTTTGACGGTTATCAATGACGTTTAGGGCAGATAAAAGAAGATAAGGATTGTCACCAAGTCTTATCAATGATGTTTTGGGCAGACAAGAGAAGATATGGATTGTCACCAAGTCAAGAGTTGGCCACCCACTCATCAATTCAATAGTTCCCAATTTTGGCCTATAAAAGGAGGCATTTGCCATGCATTTAGGCATCTTGGTTTCCAGATCAAGATCATGCTCTTTCTTTCTCTCTTTGTATTTTTTGTAATGTTTATGTTTTGCTTTCCTTAATATCAAGTTTATGCGTTTCAATTCCTTTGCTTTGCTTTGTTAACTTTTATTTTATTGATGTTCTTATTTTGTTTATTTATTTTTCTTTCTTTCATTATGTCTAGCTAAGTTTATTATGTCAAGGTGAAAAGGTTACACTAATGGTGTAAGAATAAGTATAATGTAAACTTAATATGGACCTTAATGTTTGATACTAACATGTTTTATACTTGTTATCTTGTTCACTCTTTAATACTTTGCTTGTTAAATGACTAATCTTGATTTATGTTGTATAACACTTGGTACAACAAATGCTTGGCACTTTCATAGCCCATAATGTATGGTATAACCGACACCTGAGCTATGAAAGGAACTTGATTTGTTGTTAACATAAGTTATAATCATGTTCATACTGTATGGTATAACCGACACCTGAGCTATGAAAGGAACTTGATTTGTTGTTAACATAAGTTATAATCATGAATGCTTGACGAGATTTACAAGTAGTAGCATTAATCGAATAAGATGACTAATGTAATCATGTTAACAATCTATAATCTGATTGGAACCTCCTTTGTGTGTGGTTTCCAATTGAATAATAAGAGTTTATACTATACTTGTTTGACATATCATTAGTGGAATCTCTAACCTTGACATTTGTTATTATCATTGTTTAATCCTTACATTAATATTACATCTCAAAGTTCTCATCATCTTCCTCTTCTTCTTTTTCTTTATTATTATTACTATTATTATTATTATTATTATTGCTTATTTCAACTTCTAGAACTCCAGATATAGCCAAAATACTGAACAGTGCTCGGACTGGAGGACAACTTCGGGCTTCTTTGTTGTTGCAACAATTTGGACTTGAAAATGACCTTTTTAGATCTTAGGCTCCATATGAAAGTTGTAGGCCTATATCTTACATTTCCATCCATATAAAGTAGACCTAAATCTGAGATCTAGAGCTCCAGATATGACCCAATTACCGAACAGTGTTCCAGTTTTGGATTACACCGACATCTATTTCTATGTTTGGCCATCTCTTTATCCTTTCAATTTTAGTTCTTAAATTCATCAATCAATCCTTTTATTTATGTGATAGGCCTGTATTTAAAATGAACATTTACCACAAATTAAAGGTATCTTATATTATTAGATATATTATTATAAAACATGTTTTAGTTAAGGAGTTATTGATACTTCAAGTGCAAAATGATGATACAAAACCTTGATAAAAATGCACTTTTAAGTACTCATCACTCCCCCTAACCAGCTTATTACTAGTCCCTAATAATCAAAGCGTTAAAATAGAAAAACAATTTGCAAATTCCATAAAGCAAGGTATTCAACATTTAACTTCCATTAATCTATCCAGATAAACAAACTCTCGTTAAATTTATATATTTGCTCAATACCTCTTAACAAGATATTCATAAACCTTTCTTTTATGCTCAATGTATCAACACATAATTATGGAGCTTTTCTTGGAAGAAAATAAAATTTTTGTTCTAATGTTTAAGGTTAACTTCCTTGGGTTGGGATTATTATTTTTATCTTTTTTTTCTTCTTCTTCTTTTTAAATATATATACATATAATTTAAAAACACCATGCATATTTAACCCATTGATTAGTACTTAAAAGTGCATTTTTATCATGGTTTTATATCATCATTTTGCACTTGAAATATCAATAACTCCTTAACTAAAATATGTTTTATAATAATGTATCTAATAATATAAGATACCTATAATTTGTGGTAAATATCTATTTTTAATGCAGGCCTATCACATAAATGAAAGGATTGATTGATGACTTGAAGAACTTAAATTGCAAGGATAAAGATATGGCAAAACTTAGAAAAGAGATGTCGGTGCAATCCAAACCGGAACACTGTTCGGTAATTGGGTCATATCTGGAGGTACAGATCTCAGATTTAGGTCCAATTTATATGGATGGAAAGGTAAGACATAGGCCTACAACTTTCATATGGAGCCCAAGATCTAAAAAGCCCATTATCAAGTCCAAATTGTAGCAACAACAAAGAAGCCCGAATCTGTCTTCCAGCCCGAGCACTGTTCGGTATTTTGGCCATATCTGGAGTTTTAGAAGTCCAAATGAGCTGAATGTTTTACACCAGAAAGCTGAGACAATTGCCTACAACTTTTATGTTTTGAGTGGCTCAAATTTTGACGGTTATCAATGACGTTTTGGGCAGACAAGAGAAGATAATTATCAATGATGTTTTGGGCAGACAAGAGAAGATATGGATTGTCACCAAGTCAAGAGTTGGCCACCCACTCATCAATTCAATAGTTCCCAATTTTGGCCTATAAAAGGAGGCATTTGCCATGCATTTAGGCATCTTGGTTTCCAGATCAAGATCATGCTTATCCTTTCTCTCTTTGTATTCTTTGTAATATTTATGCTTTGCTTTCATTAATATCAAGTTTATGCCTTTCCTTTCATTTCCTTTACTTAGTTAGCTTTTATGTTCTTATTTTGTTTATCTATTTTGCTTTCTTTCATTATGTCTAGCTAAGTTAATTATGTCAAGGTGAAAAGGTTACACTAATGGTGTAAGAATAAGTATAATGTAAACTTAATATGGACTTTAATGTTTGATACTAACATGTTTTATATTTGTTATCTTGTTCACTCTTTAATACTTTGCTTGTTAAATGACTAATCTTGATTTATGTTGTATAACACTTGGTACAACAAATGCTTGGCACTTTCATAGCCCATAATGTATGGTATAACCGACACCTGAGCTATGAAAAGAACTTGATTTGTTGTTAACATAAGTTATAATCATGAATGCTTGACGAGATTTACAAGTATTAGCATTAATTGATTAAGATGACTAATGTAATCATGTTAACAATATATAATCTGATTGGAACCTCCTTTATGTGTGGTTTCCAATTCAATAATAAGAGTTTATACTATACTTGTTTGATATACCATTAGTGGAACCTCTAACCTTGACATTTGTTATTATCATTGTTTAATCGTTACATTAATATTCCATCTCAAAGTTCTCATCTTCTTCTTCTTCTTCTTCTTCTCTTTCTTTTTCTTTATTATTATTATTATTATTATTATTATTATTACTATTACTACTACTACTACTACTACTACTATTATTAGTATTATTATTGCTTCTATTATTATTGTTGTTGTTTATAATTTGTACAATTAACCTCCCTATGGTTCGACCCCGGTCTTGCTGGGTTATTTATTACTTCGACACTCCTGCACTTGGGAGAAGACATCAATCTTTTCGTCGTGTCACCCATGTAACGAGCTTTCAGCTAATGACTCCTAGACCAGTTGGTCTTAGGGCATTAGGTGTTAAGACACCCCTACGAGCTTAGTAACTCGGGTCGCAGATACTGATATGTAGATAGTGCAATGTTTGATTCCCTTAAGCTTTTCTCCTCAACCCATGTAACAAGTGTTGGGCCACTAGCTCCGAAGTCAGTTGACTTTAGGGTATTAGGTGTTAAAACACCCCTTCGGGCTTAATTGCTTAGGTTAAGGAGGCTACGAAACCAAACGTATCTATATTTTTATTATTATCATTTTTTCTTTTTTTCTTTTTTTTGTTTTTTTCTTTGATTATATACTATCCCTTTCCCTTAGTTGTTACATTTAACAAAAGAATATAAATAATGTAATAATCCAATATACAACCCACAATCATATGTTAAAATATGTGTGTGTAAATTAAGGTTTAAGAATACATGTTAAATGAGTATATGAGCAGAATTAAGTGATAAGAATGCGAGAGTTTGTAAATCTGAATATTTCAAGAAGTATTATGATAGACCTTGTTACAAATGATTACTAAGATGCATCTCAAGAGTCATAAAAGTTCTCCTTACTCTACCATCATAATAACAACAATTTTGCACATGCTTTATGAAATAGAAAACATAGTTTTTTTTTTAGCTACTACCTTCTCTCCCTAACTAAAACGAGACATTGTCCTCAATGTTTAAAGGTAGAAAGATAGAGCATAGAAGATATCACCTGAAATAACGAACATTGACAAACCTGAAACACACTGAAACAAAACACAATAATAAAACCAAAAGACACAAAGATTCGCAAATGAAGGCTCAAATCCAATCTAAGCTTTTTACGGCTTTTCTTAGTTGACCAATTTATGCAAGTCATGAAAGGATCAATTACAGGAATGAAAGATTGTAGTTGGTCAATCAATTGTTCAGCAGTAGCAGTAGAGGTTATGATTTGTCGTGCAGAAGATGTTAGAAATTCCTGTTCCATAACATGATCAAGAAAAGATAACAACTTATCATAATAACCATTAACATTTAACAAACCTAGGGGTTTATTAAGAATGTGTAGTTGGGCCCAAGACGAAATATGAAAGATCTCTTCCAATGTGCCTAGACCACCTGGTAAAGAAATGAAGGCATCAGTATGGTTAAACATTGCATTCATTCAAGCCAACATTGTGGAGACCTGAAGTTCCTCTCCAATTGTTTTTTCCAATGATGTCCCCCAAAACTTGACTACCTCCTAAAAATACAGCTATTGACACACCTCCTATTAACCTCAGATTGCCTCCCCCATACACTAAATGAATCTTTCTCTTAGCTAGCACTTGACCAAGATGATTGGCTGATTCTAAAAACTCCTTTTCTTTTCCAGGACTAGTTCCACCGAAAACACAAATATTTCTTATATGATGACCTAAGGAACTTGTCATTTCTACACACTTCTATATTTGTTGAATGTATGGGTTGAGTAGAAATGAAAGGAAGGAAGAGAGGGTTTTATAGATGAGAAATTAGAAAGGCAATCATATCACCTATATATAGGCCAGCTAGAGTCTCTCTCTCTCTCTCTCTCTCTCTCTCTTTATTTATTTATTTATTTACTTTTGAAAAAGCATGTGTATGTATAGGTAGTTGTGATTGTGGCTCACAACTTCCCTTGGTTTTAGGTCCAAGAACGGCTTAAACCCCCTCTATGGGTCCGGGATAGGCTTCCCATCCAGTTTTCTTAAAAACTGGCAAACAGAGTCTTTTTTAGTCAGATTCCCAAGACTAAGTCGATCATGTTCTTTATGAAATAGTGGCCATAAATCATGAATTGCACGATGCACATCTCCACTAGGATGCGTCTCAAGAGTCAATAGAAGATTATCTTAATGAATTATATTTTAACTTCACGGTTTATAGATACCATTTCTAAAGAACGACATTGTGTATTACAAGTCCATCTAGCACATCGATGATAGACTTTCAATCGTTTTGCACGACGTTTCTTTGCAAATGTGTTTTTACCTGTTTCAAGCATGTGTGAAATGGAGTTAGAGGACTCAACTGATAATTGGACCTTTACTTTAATCAACCAGTGAATATCTTCAGGAATTCCATGATTCATTAACAATCTCAATCTTGCACATCTAGCACGGTAAATTTTTGTAATCGCATTTTGAGGCAAAGCGGGAAAATACTTTTTCAATTTTTGAAGATTATTGTCCATTTTCAAATGAGAATTGGAAGAGAGATTCAAAGAATTGCACAAATGTATTCACAAATATCAATTATTGTGGGAAACTAAAAGAACCGACTTAAGTCATGGAGTACCGTTGTCCGCCATTTGACCAGGGTGAGAAAAGCTAGCAAAAATCACTCAAAAAGAAACATAAAAACAATGTAAGAAAAAAAAAATCAACCTTTATCTACAAGATCATTCAAACTAGTTGATTCATTTTCACTAGGAAAATTATCAAAGTAAGCTTTCAAACGATGTCCATTTTTCTTGAAAACATTGTCATTCGTTGAATTTTCAATATCACAAGCCCTATAAGGATTGCTCCATGTTGATCTTAATTTTCCAAGGAATGCATAGAGTTGAGAATTATAAAATAAAATTTTTTGACCAGTATCAACTTTTTTCCAAGTTTTGCAGAATGCATGCATGTCCTTAAATATGGTGGGCCAATAAAATCCATTTTAAAAGATTTTTGTAACTGTCTTTTTTGACGAGAAATAACTTCCACATGCTTTAGAATGACAAAGTTTAATGACACTACTTACCTCATTGTCGGGAATGAATCTTTGAAATATTTGATCAGGACAATATTTGAATAAGTTAAGGTCATCACAATAAAAGTTCTTCACTTCGTTCAAAAACTTTACTTTGTCTTAGGTACTCCAATCAGCTGGCAAATCTCCTAAAGCAAGAAAATTAATATTTTTATCATACCAAGGCATTAGACTAAGAGAAAGTAAGGATTCGTTAGGAAAGTAAGTATCGATTGGTGTGATGTTAGATGTTGAATTTGGTGTCACTTTTGACAAAAGATCCGCATCAACATTTTCGTTGCGTTTTTCATCCATGATTTCTTCCTCAGAATAAATCATTTGCAAATCTTCATATTCATCCAACTCATTTTTACTTAAAGTAGATTCAAGTTAATCATAAACTAATTCGTCCATATGATCTACTTCTTCTAAATCATTATCATCTCCAAGTTGCTTGCAAATGTTGAAAATATTCATCTCCAATGTCATGTTTCCAAATGATAGCTTCATTAGTCCATTCCTACAATTAATCAATGCGTTAAAAGTTGCAAGAAACAGACGTCCTAAAATAACAAGAAATGAATTACATACTTCAACAGGTTGTGTGTCCAAGACAATAAAATCGACAGGATAAATGAATTTATGGACTTGTACTAACACATCTTCGACTATTCCTCTAGGCACTTTAACAGATCTATCGACAAGTAAAAGAGTTATAGAAGTTGGTTTTAACTCACCTAGATTGAGACTCTGAAAAACTGAATATGGAAGTAAATTCACACTAGCACTGAGATCAAGTAAGGCTCTTTCAATTTTATGCTCTCCAATAAAGCAATAAATTATAGGACACCCAGGGTCTTTATATTTCAAAGCATTATTGTTCTGAAGAATAACACTTATTTTTTCGGCTAGAAAGACTTTCTTTTTCACATTCAGTTTCCTCTTCACAATGTATAGATCTTTCAAAAATTTAATGCTTTGCTTGTTAAATGACTAATCTTGATTGATGTTGTATAACACTTGGTACAACAAATGCTTGACACTTTCATAGCTAGTACTGTATGGTATAACCGACACCTAAGCTATGAAAGGAACTTGATTTGTTGTTAACATAAGTTATAATCATGAATGCTTGACGAGATTTACAAGTAGTAGCATTAATCGAATAAGATGACTCATGTAATCATGTTAACAATCTATAATCTGATTGGAACCTCCTTTGTGTGTGGTTTCCAATTGAATAATAAGAATTTATACTATAATTGTTTGACATACCATTAGTGGACCTCTAACCTTGACATTTGTTATTATCATTGTTTAATCGTTACATTAATATTCCATCTCAAAATTCTCATCATCTTCTTCTTCTTCTCCTTCTTTATCTTTATTATTATTATTATTATTATTACTATTATTATTAGTATTACTACTACTACTATTATTGTTATTACTATTATTATTGTTGTTCTTGTTGTTGTTATTATTGTTGTTGTATTATTGTTATTTATAATTTGTACAATTAACCTCCCTGTGGTTCGATCCCGGTCTTGCTGGGTTATTTATTATTTCGACACTCCTGCACTTGGGAGAAGACATCAATCTTTTAGTCGTGTCAGATACAATCAGAATAGAAACCCGCACCAATCCATATATGATGATCATCAACGCCAAAGCAACAACACCAAAGCAACAACAAATCTTGGTGTTCCTTATAGCTAGTGTAACGGGTTGGTCTGCTACCAGAATCGTGTGGTAGTGCCTCCTCATTCCAACATTATTGCACAACTCCTACATGAATTCCATGATTCTCTTAGTGGTGGACATTCCGGTGTCTTACGAACATAGAAAAGACTCGCATAGCAATTCTACTGGCTATCCATGTTCCACACGGTGAAGAATTATGTGGCCTCTTGTGAAGTCTGCCGATGTACTAAAAATGACACTCTGTCACTAGTAGGACTTTTGCAGCCTCTCCCAATTCTATGTCAAGTTTAGGATGACATCACTATGGATTTCATTGATGGTCTTCCCCCTACAGCTGGCAAAACTTCAATTCTTATTGTTGTGGACAGGTTGAATAAATCGGCATATCTTTTAGCCCTGTCCCACCTGTATACAACCAAATTGGTGGCTGAAACATTCATTGCTGGCATAGTCAAACTTCATGGCATGCCTTATTCTATTGTTAGCAATCGGGATCCAGTATTTATTAGTCATTTTTGGTGAGAATTCTTCAAAATATCTAGCACACAATTGAAGATGAGCTCCGCTTACCATCCACAAACCGATGGGCAAACCAAAGTCATCAACCATTGCATTGAGTAATATCTTCGCTGCTTTGCTGACTAGCAGCGCCGTAAGTGGTATTCCTTTCTTCCATGGGCTGATTTTTGGTATAATAATACCTATCATGCCTCTACAGGAATGACTCCCTTCCAAGCTCTCTATAGAAGGTCGCCCTTCACAATACCTCGGTACCATGAAGGTCTTTGTCCGATTCATGAAGTAGATAAAAACTTGGCTTCTAGAGATTCTCTATTACAACAGCTCAAGAGCAATTTACTCACAACTAATAATCACATAAAGCAACATGCCGATTCCAAACGCCGAGACATCAAATTCCAAATCGATGAGTTGGTATTTTTAAAGCTACATCCTTACCACTAGCAATCTGTATTCAAAAGAGCTTATCAAAAGCTTGCAAGCAGATTTTATGGGCCATATCCTATTGTAAAAAAAATTGGCAACATGGCTTACGAACTCGAGCTTCCTCACCACTCTCGTATTCACCTAGTATTCCATGTGTCTCTTTAAAAAAAGGCAGATAGGTGCACAACTTACTGCTCATACTGACTTACCTCTGGTGGCAGATGATGGGGAATTGCTTATGGAGCCAGAATCTATTGTGGATCATCGTTAGGTAAAACGAGGATCCAAATTTATTGAAGAAAGCTTAGTTTAATGGAGACGACTTACCTTAGATGATGCTACATGGGAAAACACGCAAGACTTACGGGACAGGTTCATCACTTTAAACCTTGAGGACAAGGTTTGTGTCATAGAGGGGAGTATTGATAAACCATGAAGATCCGTCAGAGTGGCCATGAAAAACCCAAAGTATTTGGATTAAGAAGTTGTCACATAAAAGCCACTTCTATATGCAGGAAACATGCAGGGAGAAGCTGTCACGTAAAAGCAACTTCCAGATGCAGGAAACATGCAAAGAGAAGTTATGTTTGCTAAAGACTTTGTCTAAGTTGTTAGTCATGTCCTCAAAGCATGCTTGCTTAAGAATGGGTCTAACAGTTAGTATTTGAATTTCAATAATGTAATTGTATCCTAATTCTTAGAGATATGATCTCAGAATTAGGAGTGGTTGTTATTTTTTTATTTGTATTTAAACTCTTTCAAAAGCAGTAAAGAGGCAAGCTTAATTTTGCAAATAAACACTCTTACGGTTAATTCTCACCCTAAGTAGAATATTATCTGCACTATAATATTCATAGCCTAATTGGGACCTATCAGATGGAAAGTTGTACAACAAAGATTTAGGCTTGACTTTAAACCCACTAATAAAGATTATAAAAGAACCACCAATATCAGTTAAGAGAAGAGATTAGCTAGGCTAGAAATAAGATAGCCAGAAGAAGAAAAGATCATCATTCCCTTGATCCATATAAAATTTCTTGAAGTCGCCAATGTAGGTCACTCAAAAGACACAATGGATGCCCCTACCTAAGGCCTCATTGCTTTGGGTATCAACACGTTGGAGCGAGATAATGGTAAGGATAAAAGCTATTATGAAATAGTAATAGAGGAATAATTGCTACCATAACTAACTGTCTATACCATAAACAAGATGCTTGCATCAGCCTTTGTATGAAAGTTGACGAATAGTGAAAGATTCTATAACTAGAAGACTCACGAAGCTCCTATAGTTTTTAAAAAGTAAATGGCAATGTTTTGTGTGTTGCTTTATGTTTTTTTTTTCTTTTTCATACCAAGTTGGTCATCTAAGCTCAAGATACTAACAAATTAGGTTAATTGTGTTTCAGCATTTCCTTTTTATTAATAAGATCATACTTCTTTTCACTTATTCTTTTATTTGTCTTTCTTTTTACAAACAAATATGCATTTTCACTTTTCACTATCAGGAAATATAAAAGTAGGCCATCCATGAAATCACTACTACATTACACTGAGAATGAACAACCAAATTTTGATGAGAACACAGCTGCAATGAAAGAAAGTGAAAGGAAAAAGGATGATGTGGAATAATTATTAGTGGAACAATTATAGCAAATTCAAGATTCAGCAAGAGAAGAGCTAGAAGCAGTTGACATTGGTACAATGGAGGATAAAAAAAAGTTAAAGATAGGGACTCTAATCACTTCTAGTGAAAAACAAGATTTAATCTCATTACTACGCTAGTATATCGACATGTCTACCTGGTCTTACAGAGATATGTCTGGCTTAGATACCGACATTGTAGTGCATAAGATAGCATTAAAAGAAAAAGCACTCCTGTAAAGCAAAAACCATGGAGGACCCACCAAAATATAATACTCAAAGTAAACGATGAGATAATAAGGCAGTGGGACATTGTTTTCGAGAAGTAGTTAGATATCCATAATGGGTGTCTAATATAGTAATAGTTCCCAAAAAAAGGTGGAAAGATTAGAGTATATGTGGACTATAGGGATTTAAGCAAAGTAAGCTCGAAGGATGACTTTTCATTGCCCTATATTGATATCCTAGTCGACAATGCCGCATGAAACTTCAATAATACCTAAAAGTGCATTTTTATCAAGGTTTAATATTATCATTTAGTACTTAAAGTATTAATAACTCCTCAACTAGAGCATGTTTTATAATAACATATCTAATAAATAAAAGATACCTTTAATTTATGGTAAATATTCATCTTAATTATAGGCCAATCACATAAATAAAAGGATTGATTGATGAGTTTAAATACTGAAATTGAGAAGACAAAGAGAAGGCTAAGCTTAGAAAAGAGATGCTAATTAAGTCCAAACTAGAACACTGTTCAGTCATTGGATCATATCTAAAGCTATAATTCTTGGATTTTAGTTTGGTTTATATAGCTAGAAAGCTAAGATATAGGCCTAAAACATTTATAAGAGTCCAAGACTCAAGTCTACTGTTTAGAAGTCTAAATCTTAGCATAAAAAAAGAAGTATAAATTTATCATATAGCTTAGATACTATTCAACATTTAGCCCATATCTCAAGTTCTAGAAGTCTAAATATACTAATTTTTTTATTGGAAAGCTAAGACAATTTTCTAGAACTTTCATGAAGACTATCTATTCAAATTTTGATGTTAGTAGTGATGTTTTGTTTAGACAATAAGATAAGGATTGTCACTAAGTCAAGATGAAGCCACCCACTCAACAATTAGTCATCAAATCAATAGTTTCAAATTTTGACCTATAAAAGTAGGGATTTGCTATGTATTTAGGGATCTTAGTTTTCAAATCAAGATCATAATGTTGCTATCTCTTTATATACTTATAATGCTTAAATTTTGCTTATATTATTCTCTTGTTTACTTTTCATTTCATTTCCTTGACTTAGTTAACTTATATCTTATTTATATTCTTATCTTGTTTATTTATACTTCTCTCTTTCATTATGTTTAGCTAAATTTATTATGTCAAGGTGAAAAGGTTACACTAATGGTGTAAGAACAAGTACAATATAAACTCAACGTGGACTTTAATGTTTGATACTAACATGTTTTGTATTTGTTATCTTGTTCACTTTTAATACTTTGCTTGTTAAATGGTTAATCTAGATTTATGTTGTATAACCCTTGGTACAACAAATACTTAGCACTTTCATAGTCTAACTGTATGGTATAACCAACATCTGTGCTATGAAAGGAATTTGATTTGTTATTAACTTAAGTTATAATCATGAATATCTAATAACATTTACAAGTATTAACATTATTCGAATAAGATAACTAATGTAATCATGTTAACAATTTATAATCCAATTGGAACCTCCTTTGTGTGTGGTTTCAATTGAATAATAAAAAGATTTTACACTATACTTATTTGAAATACCACTAATGGATCCTCTAACCTTGAAAATTATTTTGTACTTGTTTAATTCTTATATCAATATTACATCTCAAAAATCTCTCAACTCCTTTTCTATTATTATCTATTTATTTATTTTTATTTTATATAGTTACCTTCCTGTGGTTTGACCCTAGTATTACTAGGTTTTTTTATTACTTTAACACTCCTACAGTTGAGAGAAAACATCAACTATTTGGTCGTGTCAAGTTTTTGGCGCCATTACTAGGGAGGTACATTCTTATATAAATTATAATATTTATTTTATTTTTATTTTTATTTTATTTTTATTTAAATTTTTTTGTTTCTTTTTGTTTTGTTTTCTTGTTCCTTTTATTCTCTTCCTACATGTGCTTAAGACTTTGGTCACGTACATTAAGTTGTAGACTTTGTAGCGTATCCTCATCATTTTTAGAAAATATAGCCGAAGAAGATAACCAGTCACTTCATAATAAGAATAATGAGAATAATTGAATTAGAACACTTAAAGACCACATGAATCCTACAAGAACAAGTGCACTATCATGTATAGTTTCCCTCCCAGATGCATATCATTTTAATTTTAAGCCAGAAATTATTCAACTTTTACATTCTTTTAATGACTTAGATTTAGAAAATCTATACTTGCATTTAAGAGAATTTGAGGATGTCAGTAACACTTATAATAACTTAAATTGTAACATGAACACAATCAAATTAAAGCTTTTTTCTTTTTCATTAAAAGATAAAGTTAAAATATTATTATAAAATTTGAGACCAGGATCCATTCGAGCTTGGAATAAAATGCAACAACAATTTTTAAAGAAGTTTCTTCTATCTCACAAAACAAACTCTTTCAAAAGACAAAGCACCGCTTTCACTAAAAAATCAAGAGAAACATTTTACCAATGTTGGGATAGCTATCGAGACTTGCTTAATACTTGCCCTCATCATGGTCTTGAAATATAGAGATTGGTTTCACATTTTTATGAAGGGTTAACACCTAAAGATAGACAAATGGTGGAATTGATGTGCAATGGAACTTTTGAAGATAAAGACCTTAATAAAGCAGTGGAGTACTAACACGACTAAAAGATTGATGTCTTCTCCCAAGTATAGGAGTGTCGAAGTAATAAATAACCCGGCAAGACCGGGGTCGAACCATAGAGAGGTTAATTGTACAAATTATAAATAATAATAATAATAATACAACAACAATAATAATAAAACAACAACAAAAAAAACAACAACAACAACAATAATAATAATAATAATTGATTAGTACTTAAAAGTGTGGAGCTATTGGCCCAACACTTGTTACATGGGTTGAGGAGACATGTTTTATATATCATCATTTTGCACTTGAAGTATCAATAACTCCTTAACTAAAGCATGTTTTATAACAATATATCTAATCATATAAGATACCTTTAATTTGTGGTAAATGTTCATTTTAAATGCAGGCCTATCACATAAATGAAAGGATTGATTGATGAATTTAAGAACTGAAATTGAAAGCATAAAGTGATGGCCAAACTTAAGGGCAAAGAGATGACCAAAATTAGAAAAGAGATGTCGGTGCAATCCAAACCGGAATACTGTTCGGTAATTAGGTCATATCTGGAGCTATAGATCTCAGATTTAGGTCTACTTTATATGGATGGAAAGGTAAGACATAGGCCTACAACTTTCATATGGAGCCCAAGATCTAAAAAGGCCATTTTCAAGTCCAAATTATTGCAACAACAAAGAAGCCCGAAGCTGTCCTCCAGCCCGAGCACTGTTCAGTATTTTGGCCATATCTGGAGTTCTAGAAATGCAAATGAGCTGAATGTTTTATACAAGAAATCTGAGACAATTTCCTACAACTTTCATGTTTTCAAGTGGCTCCAATTTTGACGTTATCAATGACGTTTTGGGCAGACAAGAGAAGATAAGGATTGTCACCAAGTCAAGAGTTGGCCACCCACTCATCAATTAGTCATCAAATCAATAGTTCCCAATTTTGGCCTATAAAAGGAGGCATTTGCCATGCATTTAGGCATCTTGGTTTCCAGATCAAGATCATACTCTTGCTTTCTCTCTTTGTATTTTTTTTAATGTTTATGCTTTGCTTTCATTAATATCAAGTTTATGCCTTTCATTTCCTTTCATTTACTTAGTTAACTTTAATAAGTTTTACAAACTAAAGAACCGAAATCTATAAAGAAGAACACAATACAATTTCAGAAAAAATTCAAACACAAATCTGACTCTAACTTTGGACAGCAATTCGACCCTCTTAGAAGCTTTTTTTCGAGAAGTCTATTAGAGACATATTTATAGGCAATTCTGTCACCTTTCCAGATCATTAAAGAATAGCTCATTTAGACACCAGAGTCAAAAGTTATGGGCAAAACACCAAAAGGTGTTCTGAAAAATCAAATCAAGACAGCTTTACAACTACTTTGGTGCATGTTTTTCTTCCTCATTTATGAGGTGTCTCCTTCTTCTTTTTGACCCAAAATAATGTTAAAATATCCCCTCCAGCTTTCCATCCATGTGCTTGCCTTCTTGGATCAATGGATTACCCAAAATAAATAAATTGTTATTTGTTGTGTGGACATGTAAGATCATGGATTGTGTTTGGGTTGATTTGAAAGTTGATTTAGGGTTGATTTAGGGCTGATTTGGGGCTAATTTGGGGCATCAAATAAGTATACAAATGTACTTATTATTTGGGCTAAGATTGACATTGAAACCTTGAGTGTTTAATGGTTGAAGTTTGCACACAACATAAGGCAAGTTTGGGCTTGAAATAAATCATATGATATTCTTTTCTAGAATTGGAATAGAATTGATTTTTGGGACAAATTTGGAGCACTTATTTGAACCAAGATTTGCTTCAATCTTCAACTAAATGTCTCTTCAATTCTTTGTTCTGAATTCTGACGTTGAATTTTCTGAATTAATTCATTTAAGCTCCAAAAACCTATCGAAACATTAAAACAAACTTCATTACTAAAAACACATCAATTATTATAAAAACAACCAAATAAAAACAATAAATACATATGTAAAATAAGAGACTTAATGACACTTTTAATGCACAATCAATAATAATAATAATAATAAACAATAATAATAGTAATAGTAGTAGTAGTAATAATAGTAAGTAGTAGTAGTAGTAGTAGTAGTAGTAGTAGTAGTAGTAGTAGTAGTAGTAGTAGTAATAATAAAGAAAGAGAAGAAGAAGAAGATGATGGAAAATTAATATAAGGATTAAACAATAATAACAACAAATGTCAAGGTTAGAGGTTTCACTAATGGTATATCAAACAAGTATAGTATAAACTCTTATTATTCAATTGGAAACCACACACAAATGAGGTTCCAATTAGATTATAGATTGTTAACATGATTACATTAGTCATCTTATTCAATTAATGCTAATACTTGCAAATCTCGTCAAGCATTCATGATTATAACTTATGTTAACAACAAATCAAGTTCCTTTCATAGCTCAGGTGTCGGTTATACCATACATTATGGGCTATGAAAGTGCCAAGCATTTGTTGTACCAAGTGTTATACAACATAAATCAAGATTAATCATTTAACAAGCAAAGTATTAAAGAGTGAACAAGATAACAAATACAAAACATGTTAGTATCAAACATTAAAGTCCATATTAAGTTTACACTATACTTATTCTTACACCATTAGTGTAACCTTTTCACCTTGACATAACTAACTTAGCTAGACATAATGAAAGAAAGCAAAATAGATAAACAAAATAAGAACATAAAAGTTAACGAAGTAAAGGAAAGGAAATGAAAGGCATAAACTTAATATTAATGAAAGAAAAGCATAAACATTACAAAAAATACACAGAGAGAAAGGAAGAGCATGATCTTGATCTGGAAACCAAGATGCCTAAATGCATGGCAAATGCCTCCTTTTGTAGGCCAAAATTGGGAACTATTGATTTGATGACTTATTGATGAGTGGGTGGCCAACTCTTGACTTGGTGACAATCTTTATCTTCTCTTGTCTACCAAAAACGTCATTGATAACGTCAAAATTGGCATCACTTGCAAACATCAAAGTTATAGTCAATTGTCTCAGCTGTCTTGTGTAAAAACTTCAGCTCATTTGGACTTCTAGAACTCCAGATATGGCCAAAATACTGAATAGTGCTCGGGCTGAAGGACAAATTCGGGCTTTTTTGTTGTTGCTACAATTTGGACTTGAAAATGGCCTTTCTAGATCTTAGGATCCATATGAAAGTTGTAGGCCTATGTCTTACCTTTCCATCCATATAAAGTGGACCTAAATTGGAGATCTACAACTCCAGATATGATCCAATTACCGAACAGTGTTCCGGTATGGACTACACCGACATCTCTTTTCGGAGTTTAGCCATCTCTTTGTCCTTTCAATTTGAATTCTTAAATTCATCAATCAATCCTTTCATTTATGTGATAGGCCTACATTAAAAATAGGCATTTACCACAAATTATAGGTAACTTATATTATTAGATATATTATTATAAAACATGTTTTAGTTAAGGAGTTATTGATACTTCACGTGCAAAATGATGATATAAAACCATGATAAAAATGCACTTTTAAGTACTAATCACACCCCCCAACTAGCTTATTACTAGTCGCTAGTAATCAAAGCGTTAAAATAGAAAAACAATTTGCAAATTCCACAAAGCAAGGTATTCATCATTTAACTTCCATTAATATATCCAGATAAACAAACTCTCGTTAAATTTATATACCTGCTCAATACCTCTTAACAAGATATTCATAAACCTTTCTTTGGTTCTCAATGTATCAACACATAATTATGGGGCTTTTCTTAGAAGAAAACAAAATTTTTGTTCTAATGTTTAAGGTTAACTTCCTTGGGTTGGGATTATTATTTTTGTCTTTTTTTTTTCATTTTTTCTTTTTTTAAATATATATACATATAATTTAAAAATACCATGCATCTTTAACCCATGTAATGAGCTTTCGGCTAATGACTCCCAGACCAGTTGGTCTTAGGGCATTAGGTGTTAAGACACCTCTACGAGCTTAATAACTCGGGTCGCAGATACTGATATGTAGATAGTGAAATGTTTAATTCCCTTAAACTTTTCTCCTCAACCCATGTAACAAGCATTGGGCCAATAGCTCCCAAGTTAGTTGACTTTAGGGTATTAGGTGTTAAAACACCCCTTCGGGCTTAATTGCTTAGGTTAGGGAGGCTACGAAACCAAACTTATCTATATTTTTATTATTATCATTTTTTTTAATTATATACAATCCCTTTCCCTTAGTTGTTACCTTTAACAAAAGAACATAAATAATGTAATAATCCAATATGTAACCCACAATCATATGTTAAAGTGTGTGTGTAAATTAAGGTTTAAGAATACATGTTAAATAAGTATATGAGCAGAATTAAGTGATAACAATGCGAGAGTTTGTAAACCTGAATATTTCAAGAAGTATTATAATTGACCTTGTTAAGAATGGTTACTAAGATGCGTCTCAAGAGTCACTTTAACAAAAGAGCTCCTTTACTCTGCCATCCTAGTAACAACAATTATGCACATGCTTTATGAAATGAAAAACAATTTTTTTTTTATCAACTACTACTCTCTCCCCCCAACCAAAACGAGACATTGTCCTCAATGTTTAAAGGTAGAAAGATAGAGTATAGAAGATATCACCTAAAATAACAAACACTAACAAACCTGAAACACACTGAAACAAATATAAGAAAAAACAAAACACAATAATAAAACCAAAATACACAAATATTCATAAATGAAGGCTCAAATCCAATCTAAGCTTTTTACGGCTTTCCGTAGATGACCAATTTATGCGACTCATGGAAGGATCAATCACAGGAATGAAAGATTGTAGTTGGTCAATCAATTGTTCAGCAAAGAGTGTAGTTGGTCAATCAATTGTTCAGTAGTAGCAGCAGAGATTATGCTTTGTCGTGCAGAAGATGTTAGAAATTTCTGTTCCACAGCATGATCAAGAAAAGACAACAACTTATCATAATAACCATCAACATTTAACAAACCTATGGGTTTATGGTGAATGTGCAGTTGGGCCCAAGAGGAAATATGAAAGATTTCTTCCAATGTGCCTAGACCACCTGGTAAAGCAATGAAGGCATCAGCATGGTTAAACATTCCATTCATTCGAGCTGACATTGTGGAGACTTGAAGTTCCTCTCCAATTGTTTTTCCAATGATGTCTTCTTGTGCTAAAGCTTCGGGGACGACCCTAAAACTTGACTACCTCCTAAAAATACAGCTATTGACACACCTCCCATTAATCCCAAACTGCCTCCCCCATACACTAAATGAATCTTTCTCTCAGCTAGCACCTGACCAAGATGATTTGCTGATTCTAAAAACTCCTTTTCTTTCCCAAGACTAGATCCACCGAAAACACAAATACTTTTTATTTGATGACTTGAGAAACTTGCCATTTCTATACACTTCTGTATTTGTTGAATGTATGGGTTGAGTAGAAATGAAAGGAAGGAAGAGAGGGTTTTATAGATAAGAAATTAGAAAGCCAATCATACCACCTATATGTAGGCCAGCTAGAGTCTCAATCTCTCTCTCTCTCTCTCTCTTTATTTATTTATTTATTTACTTTTGAAAAAGCATGTGTATATACAGGTAGTTGTGATTGTGGCTTACATCTTCCCTTGGTTTTACGTCCAAGAACGGCTTAAACCCCCTTTATGGGTCGGGGATAGGCTTCCCATCCAGTTTTCTTAAAAACTGGCAAACAGGGTCTTTTTAAGTCAGATTCCCAAGACTAAGTCGATCATGTTCTTTAGTAAATAGTGGCCATAAATCATGAATTGCACGATGCACATCTCCACTAGGATGCGTCTCAAGAGTCAAAATTAGGACACTACAAGCACTTATGAGACACCAAGTAAAACTCAACCTCATACATCTAGTAGAGGAATGTACAACCTTAAGGAAGATCATAACCTTTAAGTTAAATCTGCATCTTTAGCTAGAAAAGTTGAGGCACTAGAATTGAGAAAGAGTATTTAATTAAAATCTGTTCAAAATATTGTGTCAAATCTGTGAAACCAATAAACACTCAACAAATTATTGTCCAACTTTGCCTTCTTTTAAGGAATGCCTTCATGAACAAGCTCATGCTTTAAACACTTTCTAAAAGCCCAATCATAACCCATACTCACAAACATATAACCCTAGGTGGAGAAACACCCAAATTTCAGTTGAAAGAGTGATAACAATAATGCATAAACTTCACAGCCACAATTTCAAGCACACCATAATTTCCAAAATTCTCATGGATATGCACCTCCTTATACTCCCATTTCTAGAACAAATCTTGAGGAAACATTGCATGTATTCCTTGAAAAGCAGGAGATAATTAACATTCAAAATGCTCAAATCATGGCAGATCTAAAAGATGCTCTTGAAAAACTCATATCTACTCTCAGCTTTTAAGAGAAAGTTAAGTTTTCATCTCAACCACAACAAAATCCCTAGGGACAATACAATTCAAATGCATGTAATTCTAGAAGCCAACATATAGATCAAGTCAAATCAGTCATTACTCTCCGCTGTGGTAAGGTTATAGAAAAACTCATTCTTGAACCTTATGAGAAAGATGATGAGTCAATATGTATGGGTAAGGAAGGTGTTGAATCTAAACATTAGAAAGAAAAGAATGATTTCCCGCAAGTATTTCCATTTCCTCATGTCATGACCAAATAAAGGAAAGTCAATCACAACTCCGAAATCTTTGAAACTTTCAAACAGGTAAGGATCAATATACCTTTACTAGATGCTATGATATAGGTACCTTTTTATGCTAAATTTTTGAAAGATCTATGCACTGTAAAGAGAAAATTGAATTTGAAAAAGAAAGTCTTTTTAGCCGAACAAGTAAATAGCATTCTTTAGAACAATAATGCTTTGAAATATAAAGACCCTGGTTATCCTATAATTTCTTGCTTTATTGGAGAACATAAAATTAAAAAAGCATTACTTGATCTTGGAGCTAGTGTGAATTTACTTCCATATTTAATTTTTCAGAGTCTCATTCTAGATGAGTTAAAACAAACTTTTGTAACTCTCTTACTTACTAATAGATCTATAAAAATGCCTAGAGAAATAATTGAGGATGTGTTAATATAAATTGATAAATTCATTTCCTGTTATTTTGGGATGTCCGTTTCTTGCAACTTCTAATGTATTGATTAATTATAGGAATGGACCAATGAAGCTATCTTTTGGAAATATGAAATTTGAGATGAATATTTTAAACATTTACAAGCAACTTGAAGATGATAATGAATTATAGGAAGTAGATCTTATTGAAGAATTGGTTTATGATCAATTTGAATCTACATTGAGTAAAACTAAGCTTGGTGAATTTAAAAAATTACAAATAATTTATTCTCAAGAAAAAAAAAGGCACCTAAAATGTTGATACGAATCATTTGTCAAAATTGACAATAGATTTGACATTCGATATCACAATAATCAATGATTACTTTCCTGATGTATCCTTAATTTCTCTTAGTTCAATACTTTAGTTTGCTAAAAATATCAATTTTCTTACTTTAGGATTTTTTCCAACTTACTGGAGTACCAAAGACAAAGAAACATTTTTGAATGAAGTGAAGAACTTTTATTAGGATGACCCTTACTTATTCAAATATTGTCCTAATCAAATATTTTAAAGATACAATTCGGGCAATGAGGTAAGTAGTGTCATTAAATTTTGTCATTCTGAGGCATTTAGGGGTCATTCTCATCAAGAAAAACAACTTTAAAAATCTTACAAAGTGGATTTTACTGACCTACTATGTTTAAAGACACACGTGTATTCTGCAATGCTTGTGAAAAATGTCAAAAGTCAGGATTTATTTTAAAAAATAAAGAGTCTTTAGTTAATCTTCTATTAACTTTTGATACATATCCTAGTAGAGAAGTGCATTGTATAGGATTTATGACTCCATTTTCATAAAAAAAAAATATGCGGCATAGTCTTTAGAACCTAACCATAAAAGACCTTATTTGCCAGTTTTTAAGAAAAATGGATGGGAAGCTTATCCCCAACCCATAGAGGGCATTTAAATCGTTCTTGGATATAAAACCAAGGGAAAATGTGAGCCACAACACAATTACTTGTACATACACATGCGTTTTCAAAAATAAATAAATAAAGAGAGAGAGAGAGACTCCAACTAGCCTACAAATAGGTGGTATGATTGCACTTTTAATTTCTCATTTATAAAATCATCTCTTCTTTCTCTTCGTTTCTAATTAGCCTATACATTCAATAGTTATAGAAGTGTGTAAAAATGGCAGGTTCCTCAAGTCATCACATAAGAAATATTTGTGTTTTCAGTGGATCCACTCCTTGAAAGAAAATAGAGTTTTTAGAATCAGCAAATCATCTTACTCAGGTACTAGTTGAGAGAAAGATTCATAGTGTATGAGGAAGAAAACCTTGGGTTACTCCTTGAAAGGAAATAGAGTTTTTAGAATCAGCAAATCATCTTAGTCAAGTACTAGTTGAGAGAAAGATTCATAGTGTATGAGGAAGAAAACCTTGGGTTAATAGGAGGTGTGTCAATAGCTGCATTTTTAGGAGGAAGCTAAGTTTTGGGGGTCGTCCCCAAAGCTTTAGCAAAAAAGGATTGATTAGTACTTAAAAATGCATTTTTATCAAGGTTTTATATCATAATTTTACACTTGAAGTATCAATAAATCCTT
>NW_011501578.1:35576-35898 GCF_000495115.2 Populus euphratica
GGATGAGTTTAAGAATCGAAATTTAAAGGAGAAAGAGATGGCCAACTTAGAAAAGAGATGTTAGGGCAATCCAAACCAGAACACTATTTGGTAATTGGATCATATCTGGAGCTGTAGATCTCAGATTTAGGTCTACTTTATATGGATGGAAAGGTAAGACATAGGCTTACAACTTTCATAGAGCCCAAGATTTAAAAAGGTCATTTTCAAGTCCAAATTGTAATAACAATGAAGAAGTCTGAATCTGTGCTGTAACCCTAACACTATTTAGTATTTGACCCATATCTAGAGTTTTAGAAGTCCAAATGACCTCCATTTTTTT
>NW_011501578.1:36138-36317 GCF_000495115.2 Populus euphratica
CAATAGTTCCTAATTTTGACCTATAAAAGAAGGCATTTGCCATGCATTTAGGCATCTTGCTCTCCAGATCAAGATCATGCTTTTACTTTCTCTCTTTGTACTTTTGTAATTATCAATATAGGCAAATGGTCGAATTGATGTGCAATGGAACTTTTGAAGATAACGACCCTGATGAAGCA
>NW_011501578.1:36364-38517 GCF_000495115.2 Populus euphratica
GAAGATCATGACCTTCAAGCCAAGTTTGCATCTTTAGCTAGAAAAGTTAAGGCACTAGAATTGAAAAAGAGTGGTCAATTAAAATTTGTTCAAGACATTGTGTGTCAAACCTAGAAACTAATGAACATTCAACCAATGACTGTTCAACTTTGTCTTCTTTTAAAGAATATCTCCATAAATAAGTCCATGCTTTCAATAGTTTTCAAAGGCCCAATCATAACACATACTCGCAAACATACAACCTTGGTTGGAGAAATCACCAAAATTTCAGTTGGAATGAAAGAGTGGTAAGAATAATGCAAAAACTTCACAACCATTGTTTCAAGCACAATATAATTTTCAAAATTTTCATGGATATGCACCTCCTTATGCTCCACCTCCTAAAAGAAATCTTAAGGAAACATTGCATTGATTCATTGAAAAGCAAGACGCAATCAATACTCAACTTGCTCAAAGCATGACAGATTTTAAAGATACTCTTGCAAAACTGACATTTGCTCTTAGTTTCTAAGAGAAAGGTAAGTTGTATCTCAACCACAATAAAATTTCAAGAAGCAATACATTGTAAGTAGTTTCGAAAGCCAACACATGGATAACCTTAATTATCCTACAATTTTTTGCTTAACTGGAGAATATAAAATTAAAAGAGCCTTACTTGATCTTAGAGTTAGTGTGAATTTACTTTTATATTCAGTTTTTCAGAGTCTCAATCTAAGTGAGTTAAAACTAACTTCTGTAACTCTATTACTTGATGATAGATCTGTAAAAGTACCTAGAAGAATAGTTGAAGATGTGTTAGTACAAGTTGATAAATTCATTTATCCTGTGAGTCGATAAATTCATTTATCCTGTGGATTTTATTGTCTTGGACACAGAACCTGTTGAAGCATGTAATTCATTTCCTGTTATTTTAGGACGTCCATTTCTTGCAACTTCTAATGCATTGATTAATTGTAGGAATGGACTGATGAAGCTATCATTTGGAAACATGACATTGGAGATGAATATTTTCAACATTTGCAAGCAATCTGGAGATGATAATGATTTACAAGAAGTAGATCATATTGATGAATTAGTTTATGATCAACTTGAATCTACTTTAAGTAAAAATGAGATTGATGAATCTGAAGATTTGCAAATGATTTATTCTCAAGAAGAAATCACAAATAAAAATGGCATAAAAAATGTTAATGTGGATCTTTTATCAAGAGAGAGAACAGATTCGACATCCGACATCACATCAATCAATGATTACTTTCCTAACAAATCCTTACTTTCTCTTAGTCCAATGCCTTGGTGTGATAAAAATAACAATTTTCTTGCTTCAAGAGATTTGCCAGCTCATTAGACTGCCTAAGATAAAGGAAAGTTTTTGAACGAAGTGAAGAACTTTTATTGTCATGACCCTAACTTATTCAAATATTGTCCTGATCAAATATTTCAAAGATTCATTCCCGACAATGAGGTAAGTAGTGTCATTAAACTTTGTCATTCTGAAGCATGTGGAAGTTATTTCTCGTCAAAAAAGACAATTGCAAAAATCTTGCAAAATGGATTTTATTGGCCCACCATGTTCAAGGACACACATGCATTCTGCAAAACTTGTGAAAATTGTCAAAAAATTGACACTGGTCAAAAAGTTTTGTTTTATGATTCTCAACTCTATGCACTCCCTAAAGAGCTAAGATTAAGATGGACCAGACATATGCATTGTGCAATTCAAGATTTATGACTCAATTTCTATAAAGAACATGCTCGATATAGTCTTGGGAATCTGACTAAAAAAGACCATGTTTGCTAGTTTTTAAGAAAACTAGATGGGAAGCCTATCCCCGACCTCGAGAAGGTGTTTAAGCTGTTCTTAGATGTAAAACCAAGGGAAGATGTGAGTCACAATCACAACTAGTTATACATATACATGCTTTTTGAAAAGTAAATAAATAAATAAATAAAGAGATAGAGTGTGTGTGAGACTCCAACTAGCCTAGATATAGATGGTATGATTACCTTTTTAAATTTCTCATCTATAAAATCCTCTTTTCCTTCCCTTCATTTCTACTCAACCCATACATTCAACAAATATAGAAGTGTGTAAAAATAGCAAGTTCCTCAGGTCATTGACATGATCAAAAAGTTGATGTCTTATCCCAAGT